>NC_143511.1:81866917-82166917 GCF_031878675.1 Megascapheus bottae
ATTTCAATTGAATTTTGCTTAATCATTTATGCATGTGTGCACACACAGGTGTATACATACATATACATACATGTGTGTATGTATACATAAATATACACACTTGTAGACAACATATTAACATATATTAACTGCATATTATGGGAATAGTCAGAAGTAACATAAAAATAGAACCACAAAACCTACTATTTATGGAGAACCTCCTTTGTGTTAGGAGTGATTCCTACTCTCCTTGGTCAGCTCAGAGAGGCTCACTGACCTCAAAGCTACTATGTGAAAAAGCCAGGGTCAAAGCCAGGTTTTTCCTTTTGCTACCACCATACCTACATTTGATTTTTGTCTCTGCCACCACAAATATCAATGACTGCAGTTAATTTAGCATTAATGTACTCTCAATGCAAAATTTCATGGTATCAATGAAGACATTGATTAGAATGGGCCCAGCTGTGCCTCACTGGAAGTCACTTCACAGCTACATCCGGATTCTACATCCGGATTGATATTCACATAGACAAGGCACCCTGTGGTTAAATGTATTAAAGAGCTTTGCTAAAAATTCTAGATGGAACAGATTCATGTAGCAGGTCGGATTGATTCAGAACCCTACATATAGCATAGGAAAAAGCCTCGGGTTAGTATCTTTCCCAGAGAATCTGAACAGCCCTGTGCTACAAAAATGGCTTTAATAATGCCACGAAGTATACATTTTATAAGCTCAAGCACAAAATCTAGGTTTTAGTTCTAATATATTTTATCTAACTTTGTCACTCAATCTTGACCACAGACTGTTTTAGAAGTTAGCTACAAATATGGCTGTTGACCTGACTTTTGCTGGAAAAACATAAACTTGTCTTGATCTGCTTTGAAAATTAACACAAAAGTGTGTTAACATGAACCTAGAATAATCCAAATATACAAACTTAGTAGATGGTTTGGGATATTTAGGTCTACTTCAGAGGGAAGAATGGAGAAAAGGGAATGTAAATGGGAGATTCTATATCACTTCTACTAGGACCATTAATTGCAAAATTTCATTAGCACAGTACCTGGTCATAATATACTCTGTTTGTTGAATGGATGTAATTAATGAATGACATCATATGTCTACAATAAGCAAAACATGAAGACTATATGAAGCATTTTTTTTCCCACAAGATCTTGGGGATAGGTACAACCCAGTCTCTGACACTTTTCAGTATATTAGCAAAGAAATGCTTAACATCCAGTAGCTCTGGATTCTAAGCTCCCATTATTCTTAGCTCCATGACTGGAAGTCACTACATTTAGCTCCATTTCCTAAGTTATATAAGAGAGTTAATATTTACACTTAATTCTAAAGGTGTATAGTAACTTTTAGAAAGAGTTTGCTACATACAGTACTCAAAATAGTAGATTGAGGGCCAGGAGTGTGGCCTAGCGATAGAGTGCTTGCCTAGGATGTATAAAACCCTGGGTTTGATTTCTTGGTGCCACATACACAGACAAAAGTTGGAAGTGGTACTGTGACTCAAGTGGTAGAGTGCTAGTCTTGAGAAGCTCAAGGATAGTGCCTGACTCTGAGTTCCCGCCCTACGACTGGCAAAAAACAAAACAAACAAACAACAACAACAAAAAACCCCAGCAGATGATGATGATGGACAAGGGTGATTTTAATCAGCAAGCTAATCCTTTGTCCCAGAAGTGGGAAGGCTTTGCCAATACTGGCCAAGGTCTGAGATGCCAACAGCCAAGGTACGGAACATTTTTGTTCTCTTTCAAAGTCAAGGGAATGGCACAGATCTGAAGTAGAAAGGAACCAGCAGCACATGTTTTTAAATATTCATAAGGGCTGGAAATGTCTTACTCCTTTCGTTTTCTCTGCCATCTGCTTTTGTTTCTTTTCTTTTCATTCTTATGCCACAGCTGCAAATGAAAACAACCACACAATAACTCAAGTTAAATAAAAAAAAAAATCAAAATAAAAACAATCTGATGGGTAAAAAGAGAAGATGAATTATAAAGTCTTCCCATGAGCTCTGAAGGCAGTAGAGCTAGATTAACATTTGATATGGGTTAAACTTTCTAGAGAATAAAATCTATGCCCCATTTTTTTGGTGATGGTGATAAGAGCAATGACAGTAAAACAAGTGGCCCCTATGAGCCACTTGATGACTAACACCTGTGATTCCTAGAGCCACTCCCATATGTAGGCTAATCATGCGCAATTCATAGAAAATGACATTGCAAGGTAAGAGAGGTAAAATTGACTTTTAATGGTGAGATAGTAAGAGATGAGACTGAGATTTGAATCCAAACCTAAGCACTTTTCACTTTGCCCCTCTCAAAATGGGAAGGGACATAAAAAATTAACTTGGGAAATATTTAAGGCAAACTATTTGTACTAAACTGATTATTCAGATAATTAAAATTTGTGATTATAGCTCTAATTAAAGTTAACTCAGATAATTGGTTGTTGTATTTGTGAATGTGCAATTAGAGTCTTCTACATAATTGCAGGGTGTTCAGTATCATACTTTCATTTATTAACTGCATGCAAACTAGAGCTCTGCTCTAGTGGTCTCTAGTCTACCAAAGGCTGTGAAACAGTTTTTTTTTGGGGGGGGCCCTGGACCTAAGGTCTATGACCTGTGATACTAACAGCAGGGGCTAGGTTCAGCCCCACTTGCCATGTCTTTGTGTGGAGGTCAATGAACACCTCATCATCAAGCACAATGTGAAAAGCTCTTATGGCCTACACTGTTGTCCTGAAAACTCTGAGCAGCATGTACCTGAAGAAAAACTGGCAGCAGTGGTCCTCATGTGTTAATTACACTTGCGAAGTCTATTATGCATAGAAAGGGCACCTGCTGGCAGTGAAAATGACTAGAATCCACCCTTCCTGTGCAGTGAGTAAATTGAGAGTTCATTTCTACAGGAGATAATAGTTTTCAGATTCCATTTCTTGTATCCCCTGCAAGGGGACATACTTAACATTTAAATCATCTGCAGAGGAACAAACCTCCCTCAAATTTGCATGTTTCAGGCTCCCAGCACTTTACTTAAAATGCTAGTTATCCCTGCTGCCTCTTACCACCAAGGATGAAAAGCTAGGTGGTAAGGAGTCCCACAGCACAATAGTATAAAGCTCTGAGCATTGACTCAAATTTCATGACATTTGTAGTTTCTGACCAGAATGGTGGCAGCAGTCTGAAGGTGATCAAATTAACCCTTGATTGTGTGTGTGTGTGTGTGTGTGTGTGTGTGTGTGTGTTTCCTTTCTGTTAGGGTCTTTCATTCATTCTTAAACTGTACAGTTAACAAATACCAAACCCCACTGGCCTATAATCATCCTTTGGTCAGACATTTTCTTTTGTGACAACAAGAGACCAGGAGAGAGATGGCTATCGTATAAAAATACATGAACTTCAAGGTGAAGTCTTCTCCTAAAACCCACTTGGGCACCAATACATGAGGGCCTGAACTTAAGTTCTCTTGAATGGTAGCCCAGTATGATGAGGGCTCAGCAGCATTCCTTGCCAATACCATGCTTTCATGGAGTGTGGTAGAATCTAAGGTCACTGGATCAGCTTTCACAGGATACAATAAAACAATTAACAAATCCTATAAGCAAACAAGATGGAGAGATGATGACTAGAACAAATACCTGGCTAGGATAAACACTAAGGGTTTGCAAGAGAAACTTTTCAGAGATGAAAAATTCTTCATTAGAGATATATTTGCAAATAAAGAAAATAAAAAGCATGCTGAAATCTTCTGTTTCTACTTTAAGTCATTGTTAAATATTTGTGTGTATATATAATCATGTTCCTTTAATACATCTAATTTTTACGGTATGTCTACATGTGTATATTTCTTGCTTGTTTTTATAAGAATGGAATCAGACAAACACAATGTCTACACTGGGGGAATTTACTAAACCTCTTGGGGTCTTGTTTTACTGATCTGTGGAATGGAGTTAATAACATCTGCTAAGCAGGGCAGTTGGAAGAATTAAATGAGAACATAAGATGTAGACAGGCCAGTAGTTAGGGCCCCCAACGACAGCTCCTGTCATCAGGACTTTTTGTCTCCATGGTCCTGGAGTACCAGTTTTAAATTAGCTCATAACTTAGTAACCAAAAATTTCCAAATAATAGAAAGGCCAAGTCATGCTATTTCGCAAAGGACCTACATTCACTTTCCCAGCTGTATCATCTGAATACAGAAACACTTCTGTCTGAATGCAAAAAATAGGTCTTGTGGGTTGTCTCTCCCAGTGGTACTCAAGGCTGCCTTTTAACACACTGTCTCACTCCATGGGAGACTCTGAGACATATTTCTGTGGAGAGGCACTTGTGTCTATGAAGTGGGGGCATTGCCTGGGAGGCTGTATGGCAGGGATTGCCAGCAGGTGCTCTTTACTGAGAGGGCCAGGATTGCGGAGTCTGTCTTGGGATAGGTATGCTACTTTTCTGTTCCTATCTTTTCTTTACCTATTTCTCTTACAGTCTCTCATTACCATTTCACTTCCTGGGGTACACAATTTGTTCCCTCTCTCTCTCCCTCCCCCCCCCCCCCGCCCTTCCCCTCTAGGTACCTGGTCTTCTCCCTCTCTGGCCTTCTGCCCAGTTCCCCAGCCTTTTATCCAAGCAGCAAGGTACATGACTGGGGAAGGGGGAAAGCCAAGAACTAGTTCAGACACTCAAAATGAAGAGTAAGGAAGTTAAGGTTTAGTTTGAGGAGTAGGACACCTGAGCACATCTGCAGGGAGAGAAGAGCGATGACTGGAAGGGATGTTCAATGAAATCATGGAAAAGGGAGGCCTTGCTGTACCCCAGATAACCCCAGGAGACCAAACTCTCAGACCATGTGGTCAATGGCTTCTCACAGACTGCTTCCCCTTTGTCAGGGTGAAATGGGGTGGGATGTTGAGAAAGGGAAGGGGATGGGTAATGAGTGACAGGCCTTGGGAAAGGGAAAGAAAGCAGCTGTGGGAATGGAGGTTATATGGCCTTTCTCTAGGACTAAGTCTGGAACATGATGGGCAGAGGGAAAAAAAAAAAAAAGAGAACAATCTGAGGGCCAGTGGCACCACCACCAGCATTCTAGCAAGTCCTGCTGACATTGGCCTCTAGACTTTTTCCTACAGTTTCTGCCCACTGGGCTGTACACAGGGGACCTAAAACCCAGAAGCTCCCCTCTGGTGGGTCTTAGCATTTTAGTGTGCC
Organism: Megascapheus bottae; assembly: GCF_031878675.1. Lineage (NCBI taxonomy): Eukaryota > Metazoa > Chordata > Mammalia > Rodentia > Geomyidae > Megascapheus > Megascapheus bottae. Next base: position 81,872,122 of record NC_143511.1, read on the forward strand.
TGGCTTCAATACCTAATAATCTGAAGCTTTTCTGATTGTGTCTTACTCATTATTGCCTTTGGTGCTATATTCAAGAGATGTTTTTTATTTGTTGGTTATGAGCCACAACCTCATTATTCACATTTTCAAGAAGATGGTGAGCTTGACATATTCAACCTAGGGGTGATCATGATTCTTTCCAGGCCTTCCAGGACTGTGTGGCTACCTAGGTGAGCTTTTTAAAGTAAGACTGTTAAAAAAGCAAATCTTATGACTGACCTAGACTCCATCTTGAACCAATGGTAAATGCCTTGAATCATGTGTTCTTAAATGAGGGCTGCAAGATCTCAGACGGATCTCTTTCTCTTGAAGCACTGGTTTTCTGGCAGTCAGTGAGTGCCTTTCTGTACACACCCTTAGCTCCCTTAGCAACATCTGCTGACAAGAGTTTTAATCACATTATACTAGAGAAAAGTTTTTAATGAGGAAAGCGGATTCAAATTGGCCATCTAGAGTCTTTCTTTCCAGGAAGCTACTGGAGAGAAACAGTGAGTTCATCTTCATCATGGTTCAGTAGGAACTTGAATCAGGTACATTCCACTGTCAAGCTCTTCTACTGGAGTACTTTGTCTATTACCTCATTTCATCACCATGCAATTATGTGTTGAGCAACTTCTTCCTACAGATGAGGAAATAAAGTCTTGGGCCAAATGACTTAGTCAACTCCAAATTTCCCTTCCTTTCTCTTTATTTAAACTCATTCACTGAAGAGAAAAGTTTTCATCAAAAAAACTTTAGAAGACTGGGCTTATGTTTATAATCCTAGCTACTAAGGATTCTGACATCTGAGGATCAAGGGTCAAAGCCAGTACTGGTAGGAAAAGTCCTTGACAGCTATCTTCAATTAACCACCCAAAAGCAGAAGGCAGAGATGTGGCTTAAGTGGTAGAGTACTAGCTTTGAGCACAAAAACTCAGGGAAGGCACCCAGGCCCTGAATTTAAGCCCCAGGGCCAGCACAAACAAAAATTAAAACAAAAAACAAAAAACTTTTGAGGGTTTCAAAGTCTGGCATGGTTGAGGGTTAGTATGCTGGGACTAAACCTTGAAGACCTTGGGGGTCTAGACTGTTTCCAGGTTCCAATTTGTGTTTAGAGGAAGGAAGGAAGGAAGGAAGGAAGGAAGGAAGGAAGGAAGGAAGGAAGGAAGGAAGGAAGGAAGGAAGGAAGGAAGGGAGGAAGGAAGGAAGGGAGGGAGGGAGGAGAAGGGAGAAGGGAGAAGGGAGAAGGGAGGAGAAGGGAGGAGAAGGGAGGAGAAGGGAGGAGAAGGGAGGAGAAGGGAGAAGGGAGAAGGCAGAAGGGAGAAGGGAAGGGAAGGGAAGGGAATGAGGGAAGGAGGGAGGGCAGGCAACAGGCACACAACCTCTTGGTGTTTCTCCACACTGGGAAACAGGAAAGGTGTTAGTTTTTAAATGTGAATTTTGAATGATATGACCTATATGATAGCTGTTGGGAAACAGAATGGCTATGCCATCAGGTATGGCAAACACACACAAACACACGCATATTTAACTGGAGTAACACAGGGAAATACAAAGTTACATCTGTAACATTTCTGGTTATTTTACTTACTGGAGGAGGAAAAGTAAGAAGGTGGGTAGCATCTTACCAGCAGTAGTCCAGCAGGTGTGGAGGCAGCACGGGGATGTATACATGCTGCCAGTACATGGGGTAGAGCATCGCGGCTGAGCCATGAATACAGGCAGTCAACTGCAACACAGCAAAGCAGAAATTAAGAGCTAAGAACTTACTGTGGGCATGTATTATCATTGGGTTTCAGTGTCAAGTAAGTTTAAAAGTATAAATGGAGGGGGCTGGGAGTTTGGCCTCCAGGTAGAGTGCTTGCCTTGCATGCATGAAGACCTGGGTTTGATTCCTCGGTACCACATACATAGAAAAAAGCCAGAAATGGTGCTGAGGCTCAAGTGTTGAGCTCTAGCCTTGAGAAAGTCCAAGAACAGTGCTCAGGCCCTGAGTAAATAGCTATGCCCCTAGTGGCTCAGGACTTAAGAAATTTAAGGGGAAAAAAAAACAAAACAAAACAAAAACAAACAAACAAGCAAGCCAGGCACCAGTGGCTCACGCCTGTAATCCTAGCTACTCAGGAGGCTGAGATCTGGGTATCATGGTTCAAAGCCAGCCCAAGACAAAAATCTGTGAGACTTTTATCTCCAATTAACCACCAGAAATCCATTAATGGTGCTGTGGCTCAAGTGGTGGGGCGCTAGCCTTGAAGGTAAAGAGCTCAGGGACAGTGCCCAGGCCCAGATTTCAAGCCCTAGGACTGCCAGGGGAGGAAACAAACAATAGTGGTTCATAAAGGACGCCAACCCTTTGTGATCTTTTAAAAAAGAATTTATACTACATTTTCTTTTAATTTCTGAATGAATGTTTAAATAATTATGTAGACAAATCTTTTCCTTAGTGATGATTTCCTCTACTTTTATTTTAAGAAAGTCCTCCAAATTTTCTCCTGGCATTTAACTCTTTAATCCATCTGGAATTAATTTAGGTTTAAGAACTGAGGTGAGAATTTATTTTTTCCACCTAGTTAATCAATTGCTCTGGCATTGGTTACGGACTAATCCTTTTCCCTCTACACTTTTGATATGCGTCTATTTTGTATTCCTATTTTATTCCTTAAGAGCTAGAGAGATCATAAAATCAGCATTTGATACAATTAAATTTTAGGAAAGAAAATAAAAAGGAATACAACTGCTACAAAATTCAATATTGCAAAAAGAAAGGGGAAAAAGGCAACCTTTGGAGATGTAGTTATGAAGTGAAAAAAGCCAACAACACATGTTTCTTTCTGTCTTTTTTCTTTCTGTTTCTTTGGTTTCTGGGAAGCCTGTTCCCTAGAGAACTTTGCTTCTTTTGGAAGCTGTTAACTGGCCTTTGCTGACAGAAGGACATTTACGTGCTGAAAGAGTGACGTGCCAAGGCCCAGTTAAAAGAATCCCAAAGGTTAGTATAACATGACCAGCTTTAAATTGGATATTCTGCTGATGTTTCACAGTTGTGAGTGCTGTGTATTGAAGCCAGGGCACTACTTCCCCCGTTCCCAATTCTCTCCAGATCCTGTTCTTTCGATCAAGTACATGCCACAAACAGGAGATGATCTAGTGAGCACTGGAAAGCTGCTTCCAAGGACTTAGCCAAAGCTCCAATCCATCCTTCCCAATTTATTTATAGGTTCCTCAATAAAGGAGGCTGTCCTATGTACACAATGACACATCCCTTCAGAGTTTCTTACAGACTGAAAATCCTTGGGTGAGTGGAGAACAAACCAACTATACTCCAATGTCACCCTCAAGTTGGGAGGGAAGATTACACTGGAAATTGGCCTTGGCTCTCACTGCTTATCCTTTTCTTAGCTGCCAGAGTACTCTTCTGAAAGTGTAGGTCTAGCCATAATACTTTCTTCTCAGAAGCCTGGGGCATGTTTAGAACAGAAGTCTCCATCAGCTCCCAATCTACCTTCAAGCAGGATCTACAATTATGTCTCAACAGCCTGCCCCCTTTCCCCAACCATATTCTCTTTCAATATATAATGGGAAACAGGAAGTTATGGATTCCTTCCCTCCCTTCTTTCACTCATCTCCCATATTGGTCTGGATCTGTCCTGCTAGCAAACCCTCTGGCCTCTGTACATGTATTGTACTCCATTCCCCTCCTCCTTGAAGCTTCACTTTGGTTCCCTTGGGCACTTCTCCAGTTACTAACAGGATCACAATGCCCCTATTCGGTCCCCAGACATAAAGTACCCAAACAAAGCCCTGTCTTTCTTCATCTCTTTCTCAGTGGCACTGCATATATAAAAGTGTTAGTTAATACAATATGTCTTGAATAAAAATGATTCCTAGTTAGAATATATTCACAACATAAAGATAGCCACTTAGTGCTCAAATAAACAGTAACTGTCCCAAGATTTTCATGAGTCTCAGAGTGGGGCATGTAACTCAAATTCCAAAATAATAACAGTTTAGACATAGATATGTCAATGTGGGAAAAATCAAGTTATTTATTCATTTACCTATTAGTGCAATAATGTGTCTGTTCTGTAACACATCAAATAAACAAAAACTCTTAAGGCTTCATTGAATTGTAATCCTTGGGAAAAAAATCACCTTATGAAATAATCCTGTTTGTGTTGGAAATTGTTACTATTGTCTTTATAGCACCTTTCCATGTCTTCTTAACTTCAAAATAAGCTTCATAAGTAAAAGCCCCAGATCTTTTTTTTTGTCTTTTCATTGTATTTTATTTTTGAGGTGATGCAGAGAGATTACAGTTACATTCATCAAGTAGTAGGTATATTACTTCTTGAACATTCATAGCCTTCCCATGTTTTTCTCCCACTTTCTTTCCCCCGACCCCTCCCAATCATCTTGCTTTTCCCCTCCCCTTCCCTATTTCATATAAACAAATTAATATCTATACAAAATACCAAGTACCAAAGTCAGATACAGTAACAACATGAGGTGAACTCTTAAGGGGTGGGGAAGAGAAAATAAATAACTTCACATAGAACATTAAGAACAACAATCACAAAGATAAACCTCTTGTTTCCATATCCTAGAGTTAATTTCACTTGGCCTCATCCTATATGGCCGTATGCACATAGCTTTTGAGTTATTGTGATCCTCTGCTAGGAGAATCCTAGATGTGTACTAATTATTACAAATGAGGAGCCTATGTTTCTTTGAAGCCCAGATCTTAAAATTACTTATCTTTATTAAAAAAAAAAACAAACAAACAAAAAAACCAAGGCTGGATACTGGTGTCTCACGCTTGTAATCCTAGCTATTCAGAAGGCTGAGATCTGAGGAGCACAGTTTGAAGCCAACTTGGGCGTAAAAAAGCCCATGAGAGTTTTTTTTTTTTGGAGGGGGGCAGTCTTGAGCCTTAAACTCAGGGCCTGAGCACTGTCGTTGGGCTTTCTCAAGGCTAGAGCTCTACCATCTGAGGCACAGCACCACTTCTGGCTATTTCTATGTGTGTGGTACTGAGGAATTGAATCCAGGCCTTCGTGTATGCTAGGCAAGCACCCTACCACTAGGACAAACTTCCAGCCCCACATAAGACTCTCCAATTAACTAACAAAAAAATCCAGAAGTAGAGTTATGGCTCATACTGTAGAACTTTGAGCACAAAAGCGCAGGGATAACACCCAAGTCCTGAGTTCAAGCCCGAAGATAGGCACACACACACATATACAATAAAATCAGGTTTTTAAGATGCTTGATTACTTTATTAGGGGATTTTATAAGGGCCAACCTTTGCAATTGAGGTAAAATGAATTCATCCATTTAAGAAAACAAAACAGAGTTGTTTGGCTCTTATCTAAAATACTAAGTGGCACTTATTATGTATATCGATCCTCAACAACAGTGGCTAAGCTGATTACAAGTGAAGTCTTATTATATGTCTATGCTTAACTAGGAGTAATGTATTTGTCCTGTAAAGTATCACTAGTCAGTTACTTTTAAAGTAACTTCAAGGCCCACTTCTAAAATAAGTGCCCTAAACGGCTATATTCATTCCTTACAGAAGGTGTATTTTCAAAGTAATGAAAGTATACAATTTGCAGTATCCTCAACAAAGGAGTATTGTGAATATTTAATTAAATTTGAGGAAAATGATCCTATCAAAATCTCATTCAGTGGAAGAATATAAAGATAGTATGTGTAAAATTTGCCCAAAGTCATTAGTCACAATGAATATTCATCAGAAGCCAATTATCAATCCCATTTAATGACACCCCAAAAGATTTTGCCTGAAGCAGATGAATAGTCTAAGACTCCAGACAAAACTAGGCAAATTATACAGCCAACAGCTAGTCCAGCCAGGATACAGATTGTAAAGTAAACCACTGGTAGATTTTGGCCACACCCTAGCAAATTCTGTCCTTGATTCAAGGTGTACAAGATCAGTCATATCATGGAGCATTATATATAACTTCATTAATTTTCTCCAAGACTGACAGAACACAAAGGGGGCTAGACATGAATGGCTAGCAAACAGTGATATAGGTGGAAAAATTACAAGGTCTTTTTTTTTTTTTTAAGTGTAAGGTACTTTGAGAACAAAGATGATGTTCAAATTGTCAAATCTTAAGATTCCAATGCCCTGTCTTGATACCTAAAGGCAGATCTACAAGTTAGTGTGGAAGTAAAAAATAAGAATTCTTCCTTTAAAAAAGTCCCAACAGTGTATATGCCAAACACTGTGTTAGAGGTTAAGGTTCTTGCAGATTATTGTTTTAAAGGAATATGCATGTGGAAATATATGCACATACATTTCACAGATTAAAAAAAATAGTCTCAGAGGTAAAATAACTTGCCCAAAGCCACATTGCTAGTAAGTGACAGAACTGGGACTCATATACAGGTCTGTTAGGCTGTAATGGTCACTGTTTCCACAATGCATAAATTAACTCAGAAAGTGTTTGTGTGGCTACTCTGTGCCATCCACTGTGCTGAGGATTCTAAAATAGATGAGCTATTATCCCTTTAGGCACTGCCCAATTATGTAGATATGCATTTGCCTCACGGTTAGGTGACCAAACATCTAGGACAAAACACCAGAAACAGAAAATAATCGTTTATTTTTTTTTAACAGAACAAAGAACACACAAAATTGATTGCATGCCTAAGGCATAGTAGTTTTAGACTGAAAAATAAGCATTTTAAAAACAAACTCAGATCTGACCATTTCCTGATGATTAGTCACATTTAACTAAGGTGTTGTAGTGTCTTTAATCCATAGGAAATCCTAGACCAGGAAATAATGACTACTGTAAGAGGAAAGGTTTATATGCCAGTTTGGGCACACATATCTGAAAGTTTGGATTAACAATAGTTGAAAATCTTGCTTTTTATGTGCTCCCTTTCACATACCTACCTGCACAGTCAGAATTCCACTCAGTATCTTTTTGATCTGAGCAAGTCACTGTACCTCCTGGGTCTCAATTTTCCCAGTATGTAAAATGAGAGGCTGGACCACAAGATCCCTGTATCTGCCTGTAGTTTGGCTCTAGAGGGACTGCCATCTTTTGATGAAGAGAATGTGTCTTCTCTGCCCCCGTAGGCAGAGGTCACTTTCAAAGCCACTCCTTATCTCCTACTTTGCTTGACACAGGGCAGGTGCTAGATCAATGTTTAGGCAATTTGAGAATGCCTCCAGCTTAACATAATCAGGAATGGTAGACAAGATTACCACACACTTAACAAATTACAGTTACTTAATAGATCACAACTATAAGTTGTAAATTCCTAAGAAAGCATTCAGATTCCATTCTAAACACTGGCAAACAAAAAGAATCAGATGGTCCCAGTCATTCTTCACATCCTGGAATTCACAATGTTAAACAAACTAACACCTGCTACACAGGGTTATAGGCATTCAAGCTTCCCACTGAGAACTTAAACATAAAGAAACTGATAACACAAAGAGATGAACAACAGATGACTAACTTTAAGCATAATTTATTTTGGGGCCAGGAGTTTGGCCTGGTGGTTAAAGTGCTTGCCTAGCATGCACGAAGACCCGGGTTCGATTCCTTGGTACCACATACATAGAAAAAAGCCGGAAGTGGTGCTGAGGCTCAAGTGGTAGAGCTCTAGCCTTGAGAAAGTCCAAGGACAGTGCTCAGGCCCTGAGCTCAAGCCCAGGACTGGCAAAAAAAAAAAAAAAGCATAATTTATTTTTAAGCCCATCATTTCAATCAGGATCATCCTAGCTAGAAAAATTGTAGGAAATGTGTGTTTAGGGAAGCTACTAAATTTCTGAACTTGAGAAATTAGATTATTTTATTAAATAAAAGAATTTATAAATGAATTATATCTCTGAAAGAATTATAAGCCATTTTTTGTCATCAGGGAATAAATAATGCTACAATTCAATCAGTGCTGTGATTTTTGTTTTTGATGATGAGTTATTCTCTAAAGGAAACTCCACTGTAGAATCTCTTTTTTGTTGTTGTTTTGTTTGTTTTGCCAGTCCTGGGGCTTGAACTCAGGGCTTGAGTACTGTACTTAGACACTTTTTGCTCAAGGCTAATGCTCTGCCACTTCTGGCTTTTTCTGTGTATATGGTACTGAGGAATTGAACCTAGGGCTTCGTGCATGCGAGGTGAGCACTCTACCACTAGGCTATGCTCCTGGCACTCTAAAAAGTTTTAAGTTAAATCTGCCGGAACTCTGTAAATCTATCAACTCTTTCATGACTGTGAGAAAAATCTTTATTTGAAAATGGTTCATCTATATTCCAATGGTGTTTATTATATTTAGTAGGAAAATAATGGAGTTCTAAGAAACCATGTTAAGAAACTAAAGATGCTTTAGCCCAGAGGCAAGTTAAACAGCCTCAGAAATCAAAAAACCATCTAGTAGCTCAAATAGATGCTGTACATGTTGACAGGAAAGAAGGAAAGAGGAAGGAATGTCCTGCTTTTCTTATATGAGATATAGTGCCTTCTTTTAAGAGGACAGAAAAAGCAATCTTTGGGTAGTTTCTCTTAGCTTGATGGGACTCATCCTTTTACTCCCATATGCCATTATCATTTGGGGAAAGGAAAAACAATCCATCATGGAGTCAAATTCAGTGCTTCTTCCCCAAAACAGTGTCATCCAATCCAGGGGAAGCCTACTCATTACTCTATTTTTTAAAAGCTACCTAGTAGCTAAAATAATTATAGTAAGTTATTAATCAAAGTAACAAGGTTTGTTGCCAACACCTGCCACTTTAAAACATTAAAGCAAACAAAGCTGGGAGAGAAAAATTTTAGCTGCCCAAGCAGAGGCAGAAACTATGGTAAGGCAAACTAGGAAAGCCTGTAAGCATCAGGAGGAAGGAAAGGACCTTCTTTTTATATTTAAGGTAAAAATGAAAAAGACAGCCAGGCGCAGTGGCTCACTCAGGAGCCTGAGATTTGAGGATCATGGCTCAAAGCCGCAATACAAAGCCGGAAGACTCTTATCTCCAATTAACCACTACAAAACAGGAAGTGGAGCTGTGGCTCAAGGGTAGGTTGGTGGCCTTGAGCTGAAGAGCTCAGGGACAGCGCCCAGGCCAGAGTTCAAGTCCCATGACACCACTCCCCTGAGGGGTGGGGGGAAGAAAGAAAAATGTAAAGTTACGTGGAGATTGATAATAATTCATTTAAGTATGAACAGACCAAATATTTAGCTACTCTTCCATTCTGTGCCTGTGACAGACATTACTAATTACTTAATCTTGTGGTTGAGAGCTGACACAATTGTCCTAACATTCAAGTATAAGTGGCCATTCAACTTAGGTACTTAAATCTGTTTTTTACTTCAAGCCTCACATAAGTATTTGTAAAATTTTCCAAGATTATAATTTATCTTTAGTTATATAGTTCTTTTTACAAAGAACTTTTTGTTTTTGGTACTGGGGTTTAAACTAAGGACCATGCACTTTTTAAGCAAGCACTCTATTATCACTTGAGCTATGTATGTCCTTACACCTTGATTTAGTTTATTTTTCAGAGAGGGCCTTGTGTTTTTGTCTGGGTCCTGATTTGGACTATGATTCTCCTATACCTTTGCCTCCTGAGTTGGAGTTACAGACTTGTGCCACCATGCCAGGCAATAAAGCAAGCAGGCACAACTGAATATGGGAGTTAAGTCATGAGTAGCTCCCTGTCAGGTATCTATATAAATGAAGAAGGAACTAAAAAAACCTTCAGATGGTGAGGTACTAAATTTGTATACATAGCAAAAGAAAAAAATTCTCCCTTCTGTACTTTTGTGGGGCAAATCCAACCTTAGAAAGTGACAACAAACTCAGAAATGATTAAAGCTATAAAGCAGTCACTATTATAAGCACTTAATTAGCACTTAACTATCTGCCAAATACTGAGGACAGTATCTCACATATATTTAACTCATTTAATCCTTAATAGGTAGTCAACATTACTGCTCCCATTTTACAGGTGGGGAAGCTTACATAAAGTCACAAGCTTATGGTAGAGCTAAGATATGAACAGTGGGAAGTTGAGTCCCCCTGTCTGCTCTCAGATTACATGAAACTGTCTCTGTGCTCTGATCTGTATTAATCCGACAATTATAGAGCATCTACTATGTGTACACATCATGCCCTCAAGCAATTAAAAGTAGAGACAGAAAGATCAAAGTGCAAACAATCAACTTCAACACAAAAGCATTATGAAAGAAGTGCTATCACAGAGGTTCAAGTGTGTCAGCATAGAAAGGAGGAATCCCTAATTCTGCTTGGGGCAAGCATTGGGCAGCATAATGACAGAGGTACCAGAGCATTCAGGGACCCGAGGATGAGGACAACAGAGGTGGCAGGGAAGCCAGTCAGGTAGAGAAGTGGGTCAAGTGAACACAAGAGCTCTTTAGGCGACTTGAGTGCTATGTAGTAGTGACTGCAAAGTCTCAGGCAGAAATGACCACTAAGTCAACAATTAAATCACTAGTGATAAGTGGGCAGGTATGTTCTCGGGCACAGATGCATTTACCACCCACTACCACCAGTTAGATAAATGGAAGCTGCAAAACTCTCCCAGGATCTCTATTTCCTGCTTCTCAAAGTCAAATCCAAGGTTACTGCACACAAAGGGGAGATTAAGTGACAAGTGCTACATTTACAGAGTAAGTAGTATACGATCAGAGTTGGCTATGATTTTCATATCTGTGATCATGGATCCTTTACAAGTCCTGATTTTGAATAAGGGCTCTAAGAGATTCCAGAAGTCAATTTGACCATATCCAAAGGAGCAGACAGTGGGGCAGGGAGGATTAAGTCCACAGCAGAGGCAAAGCTGAACCAAACCATCCTGACTTGAAGTCTGAAGCTTTCTCCTTTAACTGTGTTGTCCCTTCTTGGGGGAAAAAATACCAACAACAAGGTTGTCTGATGCATGTAGCTGTGAGAGCCTATGTAACCCTCAAGATAGAAGAAAATCACAAACACAAAAATCCCTGTTTGTACTAACCCATGACCGATTGGCCTAATCTTACACCATACTACTCTACCTACATTCACCTAAGTGTCCATACCTGCCACCATCACAAACAGCAGAGGGGCTTGTAACTCCATGTTCTCACTAACTAAATAGGCCTTCTAGATTCCTTAATGAAACCAATAGTTTCTGCCAAAGTGAATATCACACTTAGGGATTTTTCAAGTACACTAAGATGTAAGTTATTTTACTATTACTCATTAGTGTTTCATGGTAGAGATCCAATTCATAAGAATCATTAAGAAATAAGTTATCAGTCATGCTCTGGTGGCTCACACGTGTAATCCTAGCTACTCAGGAAATCTGAGGATCATGGTTCAAAGCCAGCCCTGACAGGAAAGTCTGTGACTCTTTATCTCCAATTATCTACCAGAAAACCAGAAGTGGCTTTGTGGTTCAAAGTGGTAGAGGACTATCCTTGAGAAAAAAAGAACGCAGCAGTGCCCAGGTACCAAGTTCAAGTCTCTTAACTGACAAAAAAAAAAAAAAAGCAGGAACAGTGGCTCACGCCTATAATTCTAACTACTCAGGAGGCTGAGATCTGAGGATCACAGTTCAAAGCTAGCTGGGGTAATAAAGTCCACAAGACTCCTATCTCCAATTAACCACTAGAAAACTGGAAGTGGTACCATATATGGCTCAAGGGGTAGAATGGTAGCCTTGAGTTGAAGAGCTCAGGGACAACACCCAGGCCCAGAGTTCAAATACCATGAAAAAAATAAGTTATCAGTTCTATAAGGAAGGTACAAACTAATTTCACAAATTTCCCATGTTACAAAAATAATAAAATTTTAGGCCATGTTTATAATGATATGTCTATTTTGTTTTGTTTTGTTTTTCCATTCCTGGGGCTTAAACTCAGGGCCTGAGCACTATCCTTAGGCTTTTCTCAAGGCTAGCGCTCTACCAGTTGAGCCATAGCACCACTTCTGCCTTTTTCCCCCTCTGTGTTTCATTTTTTTTTTTTTTTTTTGGCCAGTCCTGGGCTTGAGCTCAGGGCCTGAGCACTGTCCTTGGACTTTCTCAAGGCTAGAGCTCTACCACTTGAGCCTCAGCACCACTTCCGGCTTTTTTCTATGTATGTGGTACCGAGGAATTGAACCCGGGTCTGTTCATTAGTTCCAAATCTGGATGTCTATCCCTCTCCTGGAAAATGTTTAAAAACTATCTAATTCTCTAGATCCATATAAGATCTCTGAAATCAAGTGGCGGCTTGTAGGTATTCCCCACGAACTACTCTTTAGCAAGTTCTCTGGGTGATTTTTAATATTTGTTACCCGTGACTATGAGAAACCTGTGCCCAGCTCAAAGGGGGAGAGGCTCATGTTTGTTGAAGCAATGATAGGAGAGAAAGATAAAATCTAGTATGGAGGATATATCTGGTTGACGTTATATCAAAGGATCACAAATTAAGCTATCCATGTTCTATATTACATTATACAGTGTCCTTAACATCTCATGGCTCTCTTCATTTTAGTTATAGTTCAACAAGAATAGAAAACCGCTTATACATAAATCAAGTATACAGTTCAAAAAGCAGTTAATTATGTTTACAGAGAAAGATTATATAAATAAATGATACCAATCATTTCTTCTTCCTGTCAATGGAGGTTCCTTTCATGTTTTTTTTAAACAGTTTTTATAATATTATCTGAGCCACAATAAAACTTTATGTAATAGAGATTAGCTAGGCAATGATATTCTTGTGGCTGGCCGCTAAGTCTGCAGTTCAAGCCACTTCATTACATCTTGCTAAGGATTTCCCTCTTCGCCAAAAGGATTAGTTTTCTTCTCACTTCTTTGAATACTCTTCTTAGGTTGTGAGCATGAACTAGGTTAATCTCTTTCTCTTCTAGCATATAAAAGATGAACAAACAAAACATTGAATTTATTTTTTTTAATAGAACACTAAATTTAGTCTTAGAATTCTATGTTTGGGAAGTTTCCAGTTACAAGGTCTTGGCTTCCCTTGAGCACAGTTTGAAACAAAATAATGCAGTTTGTTCCGGACTGGAACACGCAGAGTGGAGTGTGCAGGCTGAGGGCCCTGGCGTGGGGCCAGGGCTTCAAACCGCCTCACACTGTCACTCTCCTCTCTGCTTCAAGGGCCGCAACACAGCAAACAATTCTGTTTTTCTACTCCAGAAGAACTGGGAAAGCTTTGCGTGCATCGTTTAGGTGCCAGGACTACCACACAGGCTGCCACAGCTATGGCAAGGTGGAGTTCATCGGGAAAGAAGTAAAAATGAAGCTGATCTGAAAACCTGCTCTATCTATGAACTGGCCCTTTCTCAGGTCACAAGACCAGATGGTGCAAGACAATGAATGCTGTCAGGGGAGTGGGCGGGATGGGACAGTGCAAAGTTGGGAAAGGATCCAGGCCTTCCCTTGAATACTGAAGCAGCTACAAAGGGCCTGACTGAGTGGCCCTGGTGAGGAGGACACAGAGGTATCGCCCACTACTCTTTAGTTCCCAGTGTCCAAGTCTCACATTCTCGGGGACAAATTTGTGTTACTACTTGGAAAGAAATGGACAGGGAAATGCTTCTAGTTTGTCCCCCTTTCAAGGATACCATCACAAAAGTATAAATTCTTTTCAGTTATAGGACCACACAAATAATGAGGTGTGGAAGCTCAATGATTTGTAACAATCTGGCCTCTATACTACATCCTTTTCCTATGTATTTGTTTCAGAAAGTATTTGCTGGATAAGATAAAGTATTTTCCTTAGAATAATAAATACTTTTACCATCATGCACCTTGATACTCTGTTTTAGAAACTTCTTCCACTACCCTAAAATTTATAAAAATGACAATTAGAGCTGAGATACATGTGTCCCTGCAGCCAGTGGTCACTGCAGAGCCAAGCTTAGTGCAGCTGAAGTAGGGTGGACAGAAATTACACAAACAACAGGCTAACTAACAGCGATGAGAGAAATGGGGCTTTGGCTAACAGAGCAGTTTGCCTGTTAGAAACTCACACATTGGCCTTCTGTTTCCAGTGCCTAGAGTGGTGCAGAGCCCACAGACACAGCTTGTTAAATTTGAAATGAACAGCTTAGATGTGCACACAAAGACAACACCAGGCTGAGGCTCTGTCATTCAGACATGGTTGACAGAACCATACTACAGTATGAGGTAGCCAGAGGGACACTGGCCTGGGGCCAAGAAAAGTAGATCTGCAGCTCATCTTAAACAAGGTATTTCAACTTTCTGGGTGTTAATATTCTCATCTATAACAAAAGGAGAACAAAACATAGTAGCTGCAAGGCCTAATAAATATGACATATACACGTTTATATATACACTTATTTATATACATATACATATATTCATGTATTCATATGTTATACACACATATGTACAGATACATATGTATATATGATTGCATAGCACCTGACACAGACAGCTCAGAAAAGTTAACTTCAAAGAATTTTAACATGCCTGTAATCTTAGCTTCTTAAGAGGCAGAGATGAGAAATCCTAGATAGAACTACTGGCAGGGGGAGGAGGGGGGAACCAGAACAGTAGAGGGAAATAGATGTGTATGTGTAAGGGGGGGGTTGCCAAATGAAATATTGAGTGTGCAGTTCAATACAGGTGTATTTTGCTGATGCTATCAATACATTTTTGGTAATCCTAAAGTCACATAAGAATTTCTTTAGCGGCTACAAAATCAGCTCTCATTGTCTCATTGGTGCCCAGCTGCACCAATCACTCAACTACTCAACTATCCACCTGCTTTAGCTCAGTGTTTTCAGCTTTTGGTAAGAACTTACAGGGCCCAGGAATATGGCTTAGAGTGCTTGCCTAGCATTCATGAAGCCATGGATTCAATTCCTCAGTACACCTAGTTAGAAAAAACTGAAAGTGGTGCAGTGGCTCAATTGGGAGAGTTCTAACCTTGAAGAAGCTCAGGAACAGTGTCCAGGCACTGAGATCAAGCCAGAAAACGGGGAGGGGGGGGGGAAGAAGGACGGACTTACAAGTTCCCCAGTGAGACAGTTAATTTTAATGTCTCTGAGACAGTTCTGCTTGCTAGTGAAAAAAATAGCATCCAGTGAACATAACCTAGTGGTGAAGCCCTGTGAAGAGGTGCAGATTTATCAGTACACACCACTGCTGTCTCCTCTGCCTTCCCTAATACTGTGTCATAATAATCTATTTACACACAGTCTCCCCTACTGATCAGGATGTGACCTCAGGCAAACTTCACCACCACCTCTTAGGACCGGCTAGCTGCTTAGTAACTGGGCAATAACGTAGAACATGTAGGAATGCTGGGAGAACTACATGCTATCGTCTCTATAAAGGTCTCATCTCTGATCTACCTAGTATCCATGGAATTTTGGAGAAAGCAGTTATGAGTCAACTCAGCTACAAAAATAAGGAAGAAAAATGGGATCTTTGTGTTACAAAAAAAATCACAGTGCTGTATTTACATTAGAGAACAAGATTTAGCTAAGTCTTCCCTATTTATCATTTATAAAGGAAAACAATCAATATACATTAACTGAGCAAAAAGAACAAAACTTACATTTTTCTTATATAGAATATAGCAATGTTATTGACCAAGACACCCTGGAATGCATATTTTCTAACTGAATTAAATATTGCTGGGTTTATCTCTATTGACACACAGTCAATTTTATAGAAGATAGCAATCTGGAGTTTTCTGAAAGTTTGTAATTTTCAGGTGCTTGCTGGCTCTGAGAAGCATTAGCCTATATCTTATCAAATAAACGTGGAGGGGGGTGGGGGGGAGGGTAATGGGTACCAAGACATGTGAAAGGGTATCAATGTATGTGAATTAATGCACCTTCTGCCTGGCAAATATCATGTAACCCTTTTACTAATTACAATAAAAAATTAAAAAAAAAAACAAATAAACGTGGAAAAAAAAATGTGGTTTGTCAATGTATTCCAGGCCATGTCAGGCTCTGTCAAGACATCAGAATGCCCAAACTAAAACAGTCACTCCATTCTCCATTTCATCTAGAAGAAGAGGAAATATAAGGCAACAACAGGAAACCTTATAAATTCAGAATCCAGAAAGGTCAAAAGCCTTGAATAAAATTATCCAGCTACTCCATCCCCAGCAAAACTATCAAGATGATGATGACAAAAAGAATCTCATGTCCTCATAAGAAGTTTCTACTGGCAATTAGAAAATTCAGAGCTTGGTTCAGAATTAACCATTTGTAAAAGAACAGTAACAGCACAAACAACCCCCTTCCACCAAATTTTGTTTAAGTCAAAGAAATACACATTTATAATCTTATTCTTTTTTTTTGGCCAGTCCTGGGGCTTGAACTCAGGGCCTGAACACTGTCCTTGGGTTTTCTTAAGGCTAGTGCTCTACCATTTGAGCCATAGAACCATTTCCAACTTTTTCTACGTATGTGGTACTGAGGAATCGAACTCAGGTCTTCCTGCATGCTAGGTGAGCAATCTACCACTAGGCCAAACTCCTGGCCCCCATATTTATAATCTTAACAACAAACTAAATAGTGGCAAAGGCTTATACTGGAAAAACTGTTGTCCACTACATGATTATCAGTAATCACATTCAACACAGGACTTCTCTCCTTGTTTCTGAATAACTGCCTCATGGGTTTATTTTTAAACATTAAAATCTGATTTTCTGTTATGGTATTAAATGATTTCTAACAAACATATGCAGATATACAGGTTCTGCTGTGAGAGTTTTACAAGCATTAATCATTTCGGTTTTACTTAATATGGGATCATGAGTGACCCAAAGAACAAAAGCTGTTTTGGGGAAAGGACTGGAAAATGAGAGGAGAGGACTAGAGAAGAAATAGGTGATTCTCCTTAGGGATTTTATTCTAAAAGGGGAAATAAAAATGAAATGAAGGGGGTGTGGGCTCAAGAAATTTTGTTTAGTCTGTAAGTTTGGGAGCTACTATATCACACTGGTATCTCCATCTACTAGCAACCATGGAAATTTTCACTTTAATAGAAGTTATACTAGTGAACTTGCAATATCATTAGTCCTACATTCCTAGACTCATCTTAGTAATTATGAGATTTTTAAAGACCTTTGCTTACTATTCTAAGATTTTAAAGCCTCCAATAGTAGGTAATGCTGACTAGTAATTTTCCTTACTTGGACTATATCTTTGTGTGGCTGAATGTCAGTGTTATACAAGTGATGCAGGAAAAGAGGAGAGAGAGATGGGTATTTACCTAAGATTGAAATTATTTGTTCCTTCAGTTGACTGATAAATATATCTATAAAGTTATGGGGTTGACTGCTTGCTTTATCTAGACACATATATTAAAATGTTGACTCAAGTTCAATATATTACATGATACATTTAATTTTCCTATTTCTTCTTGAGCTAATTTTGATAACTTACATTATTCTGTTGGTTACATTTTAGTTTATAGATATGAGCATAAAGGTGATAACAATATTTTCTTACTACGTTTAAAATCTCTGCTGCATCTGTTCCTTAAATTCATTCCTTTATTTCATTTTAGTTTAGGGAAGGAGAAGAACTAACTTTGTATGTTTAATCTACTACATTTATATGAACAAAATTACACAGAAGGTACACTCTTCCTTCTCTATAGAGATAGAGAAAAATAACAATTCAATAAAGCTGGTGTAGTAAGAATAAAATGATGAAATACATTCCGTGAGTGGCACATATTAAGGGCTCAAAGCACCATTACAAGACATTTGATTCTACTGAGATGATTTTTGTTCTTATGAAGTTTTATAATTCAAAGCGGCAGTGACTAATTATGGGCTAGACTCTTGTAAATGTGCCCTCATTTCATTCAGCCTTTTAAAGAGGCAATGATAAATGTGTCTGGCATTATTTCCATTCTGAAACTCAGACTGGATCTTCATGGCCTAAGATTGTTAACTATACTAGTAAATTACATTAAATGAAATACAATGCAAAGCATGAATGTTGAGTATATTGTAAGTTGTCAGACTTTTGTCACCCACTGTGTGCTATGAGCCTTGAACATAGTAGACAATCAAAAATAATAAAATTATAATGAAAATTCTAAAGAAAATAGTCACACAATTTTCATTATCTGGTATCTTTTATTCATGGGTAAATACAACTGATTTTTACCATCTTTTTTTTTTTCTTTGTATGCCAGAATCTGGTCTTGGACGAAGGTCCTGAGTACTGTCCTTTGGCTTTATCATACAAAGCTAGTGCTTAAGCTGTGGCTTAAGCTTTCTGGCTTCTTAGTGGTTAGAGATAAGAATCCTATAGATTTTCCTGCCCAGGCTACTTTCAAACTGTATTCCTAAGATCTCAGCAGCTTGGGTAGCTAGGACTACAAGTGTGAGACCCCAGCACCAGTTGTTTCTAACGTCTTTAAGTAAGTTCAGTAAATTATTATTGGTCAAAACTAGATGAAATTATATTACTCTTCATTGTAAAGGAATATGAAATTTTCTAGAATGCTTGAGAGATTTTATAATAAAAAATTGAGAAAAACTATATTTGTCAAGTAAAAACTAAAAGGAATGTGAAAAAAGATAATTAAAATTATTATGCTATATAAAGAATCTTATAATTTACAAGAAAAATATCAAAACTCCTTTTTTTTTTTGTTTTGTCAGTCCTGGGCTTTTAGCTCAGGACCTGAGCACTGTCCTTGGACTTTCTCAAGGCTAGATCTCTACCACCTGAGCCTCAGCACCACTTTTGGCCTTTTCTATGTATGTGGTACCAAGGAATTGAACCCTGGTCTTTGTGCATGCTAGACAAGCACTCTACCTCTAGGCCAAACTCCTGGCCCCCAAAACTCTTTTTAATAAAAGCAAGAAGATATTAATAAGATACACAGAAAACAAACTCATGGAAAATATCTACTTCTACCAAAGAATTAAAGTGAGAAATGCAACTTTGTTTCTTTTATTATAAGAAAAATACACACAAGATTGAGACAAGGCTGAAGTAAAAGTGGTCTACTATACACAGTTGGCAACATTCACTGGAACATGCATAGGGTTGGGGAAGTGATCTAGCAATCTCTAAGTCAAGGTGCTGGTTAGGTTCTTAGACCTGGTGCTCCTACCCATTAGACTATCAGCTATATCAGCCAAATAAGCTAAAAGACAGTTGCTGTAGTATATCTACTAGAAATTAACTTGCAACAACCTAAAAACAATCAAGACAAGAAAAAAAATAATGATAATATATCCACATACTGAGATATGGTGTACACATAAAAAAAATAGGGCTGTGATGCAGACGGTAGAGTACCTGTGTACCAAGGGCAGGGCCTTGAATTCAATTCCCATTACACACACACACACACACACACACACACACACACACACACACACACACACACACACTCTCTCTCTCTCTCTTTCTCTCTCTCTCTCTCTCTCTCTCCCCCTCTCCTCTCCTTCCCTCCCCTCTTCCCTCTCTCCCTCCCTCATTCTTCCCCCCTCTCTTTCAAACACACACACACACACACACACACACACACTCAAAAGACAGTAATGAAAGCTCAGATTGAAAGAAGTATAGTGCTCATAACACATAATCAAAAGAAAAACTATAATTGATTGTGAGACTATAAAAATAAGTGAAATGTGCTTTAACACTGTAAAGCAGCATGAATAATGAATGAAAGTGATATATTGCCTTATGAGGGGAATGTGGCTAATTCATTTTCCTGAAGTTTCTTTAATCTTTTGGCTAAGTCCTTCTATTAGACTATCACTGAGTGCCTGTGTGCAGATTGCACTCACCGTGCTCAGCTTGCTGCAGGCAAGGAGGATCCGGCGCTCATACAGCATGCTGGCATACAGATGTAGCATGTTGTTGACATCCACGGCCACAAAATATTCCGTCAGATTTCTCTAAGAAAAAGAAGAAGGCAAGGTTTGTGGCTGCTTTTGTTTGCTCCTATTACAAACAGTACCTACTAACATCATGCACACACCAAAACCCCCAGAAAATAAGAAGGCATACATTCTTCTTCCTTTGTCCTATTCTAAGTGGGAGACCAAATCACACTCATGTATAAAGTCATGAAATTTTTGCAAACTTGGAAGCCAACTTGAAGATGAGCAGCAGCCAGAGCAAATGCACTTTTGTGTAGTGATTATAATTTACAACACAAGGTCACATACAACACCCTGTCTGTTTTTCATGTGATTCTGAAATGTGAGAGAAGCAGGAATTTTACAGTCTCACAAATGAGGAAACCAAGGTGCGGGGAGATTTGCCAAGATCAAATGGTCTAATAAGCAAAGAAGACAGGACTGCTGCTCAGATCTTCCAGCCTGAGGCCCTAGTACTTTCCCAAGGTACTATTGCCATGTGTCTAAGCAAAAGAAATCACCCACGGACCAAGTGTTCTCCAGATAGGACCCATTTCTATGCAGCAGATTCCAGCCTCCAAACCCAGGCATTCCCCTATCCTAGCCATATTGCCAGTGTCCCCTCATTTTTCATAGCCTACAGTCTCCAAAATGGCTCACCCACAATGAGAGCTACTTTAGAATTACAACTTCCAATATTTTTCACTCAAAAAGAAAAATTGGAGACAAATAGCAACCAGTTGTGACAAAGCACTGCTTTTGTCTGTGGCCTGATGTTCATTTTTTCAACAGATTGGTATTCCTTAAATTTCAGTAAGAAAGTGAATGTGTTTGGTTTCTACAATCCCTTCTTTAACCACCTGACTTTAATAATACACATGAATATGCTAATTTCTTCAATGTTGCAGGTTTTCAATGCCTCACAATAAAATCCTCTGCAAATGAAAGAGGCTGGGGGCTGAAACACTATTGCCAGGGGTTATAGTTTATAATGACTGAAGATCTATAATCCATAATTTGAAGTCAGGTAGATTTTACAAGCAAAATAATGTAAAGTGCTTTTCAACAATATTATGGGTTGTGAGTTAAGAATGAGCACTTACCTTATGATTTATGATTGTTTGACTAGAGTACCAGGTTAACCAACAATCTTTATAAATAAAGACCATATGAATTGGGAGCTTCATATACTAACTACCGTATCAAGTGCCAGGTACTGCACCAGGCATTCCCTATAACCTCATGCAATCATCACAAAAATCTAGTACACATTATTCTTTCTAATACAGACAGAGATATGGGAGACACTCAGTAACTTCAAGAGTCAGATTTTACTTTAAAGCCTATATACTTTCCTTAAGCCTGTCCTTCTTAAAATACTTTCCAATATCTATATGTAGAAGGCTTTGCAGAGATTTCTCTTAATATTGAAACCACTTGGTGGACACAGTATTACTCTCCCACAGAGAAGTGATATTTGATAAAGGTGAGTTAAGTGGCTAGTACACAAGTTTGTGTTATGTTTTGTAATGTCTTCTAAACTACAGGCAAAGTTAATAATCAGAAGAAAGTACTAAGTGTAGGGAAAAAGAAGATTAAGATTGCTTTTAAAAATTACTAACCCCCATTTACTGAGCAGTCCTATGGACCATGCAATAGACATTTGACCTGTGTTCTTTCTCATCTTTCAAGCAACCATAAAATAGGCATTATCTGTCTACCCTTTGCATAGGGAAACTGAGGCTCAAGAAGACTTAGTAATCTAAGATTATTCAGCTAGAAAGGGTAGAGGTTAGGCTTTAAAACCAGTTTTCCTGAATCTACAACTCAAATGTTAACATCAACAAACCTCTTTAACAAACACAGTGGCAAAATGGAACATATACCAATGGCAGTCAGAATTAGGCAAGAAAGCCAAGCTCATGCCTGTAATCCTAGCTACATAGGAGGCTGAGATCTGAGGATCCAGGTTTAAAGTCAGCCTGGGCACTAAAGACCATAAGACTCTTATTTCCAATTAACCACTAGAAAATCAGAAGTGGTACTTGGCTCAAGGGGTAGGGTAGTAGCCTTGAGCTGAAGAGTTCAGGGACAGCATCCAGGCCCAGGGATAGGATGGTACCTTTGAGCTCAAGAGCTCAAGGACAGCACCCAGGCCCAGAGTTCAAACCCCAAGACCCACAAAACAACAAAAAAAAAAACCCAGAATTAGGCAAGAAGCCCCTGTCCTGCCTGTGCACAGAGAGCACTGAGCTAATGTCAGGGTAGGATTTATGCTGGAGACAGTGACATGGCAGAGCTTTTCTCACCAACAAAAATATAAGACCCTCAGCTGAGCATTTCAGCAAAAGCTTAACTGCTGATGAATTACATGAATTTTTCTTTTAAGAGAAGATGGAAGTAAAAAGAAAATAGAAATGAGGAGCTTAAAGAAGGCCAGAAAGCCCATTAGCACTTTTGACAGATCCAAAGATAACTCTGAAGCCACCAAAACGTGGCCTCAAGAGTCTGCCAAGAAGTTTCACGCTGGGTAGAAATATGTTACACAGCTTGTCGTCCAAATAGGGAGACACAGCGTCAGAGACAAATCCTGTGCCTTATTTTGGTGGGAGGAAAAAAAAAAAAAACCACAAGGATAGTTTTGTGGATGGCAAAGGGAACATTTTCCAAATAACACCACCACTTAACTGAGGTAGGCCCCCATTCTCTGTCAGGGACTCAGGTGTCTCTTCCAGAAATTCTACACAGGTATGTTAAAAATATGTAACATTTAGCCAAATTCTTTCTAAACTGTCATGTACTTTTTTTGGTATTTCTCATCCCATCTGTGCTGATTACCAAGATATTTGTGTCTAAACAGAAGCTGTCTTTCTTTCTTATCTGCTTCCTCCCTGCTTCTTTCCTTCTGGGATGCCACCCGCCGGAGCGGATGGGACTGCCAGCAGACCCTGCTTCAGAACCTCACTCAGCCAGCCTTGGGAACACTTGCAGGGCAGGGGGGTCCTGAAGCACTTGAAGTTCCTGTCAAGCTTGGCTCCAGAGAAAGCCCCTTGGAGACTGGGATCTCCTCCTGCTGCTGTAAAGAATTCAGTAGCTGGAGCCCTGCCTTTTCAGACTTGCCTTGCCCTATTCCACTCCCTGGGCTGTTTCTTCCTCCAATGCTTGTCTTTGCCCCTCAACTACTTGTCAAAACCCAGCCCCAGTGACACCTCCTCCTGGAAGGCTTCCTGGCCTCTGCATTTGCCAATCTCTCCTTGGTGTTTCCATGGCAATTTGTCCCTATCTTACAATAATTCCATTTTAAGTATGTTTTTCCAGTAGGCTACGTCCCTTTGCTAAAATTACATATCCCATCATCTAGTAGTTGATGAAATAATGAATCAGTGAGTGGAGGAAGCAACCAAGTGAAGACTAGGGGCATAGTAGAAACACAGCCTGGTAGAGAGACAATATAGTGTCCCAGGAGGAACATGGAATTTGACTTTAGAAAACCAGGCTCTGAGTCTGATAAAATAATCAAGTACTTGATAATGGTGAAGAACACACACACAAATAAGTGGCCCGGGGGCTGTCCAGAGTCAAGTGAACTAGCTGGGTTGAGGGCAGAGGGTAAGAAGGGGCTTGTCAATGTATCTATGGCTACTGATGAGAAATGTAAACAAACTGGTGGGCTGTTAATCAGGGAATGGGCAAGGGGAGTACCCATAGAAGCAAGTGGCCAATTCAGAAGCAGGTCCATCAGATTTCTCCAGTAAATAACATCAGAGTCCAAGAAAAGAGTTTCTTCCATGGCAAACAGTCCTTGGTCAATAGTGTATCCAGGTCAGGTATAGTGGCTCATGTCTTTAACTTCAGCTACTTGGGAGGAAAAATATGGAAAGGATCACAGATTGAAGAAAAGACTAGACTGGACCAAAAGTGAAATATTATCTCAAAGAACAAGCTGGGAGCTGGTGGCTCAGACCTATAATCCTAGTTACTCAGGGATGTTGAGATTGAGGATCGCAGTTTGAAGCCAGACTATGCAAGAAAGTCCAAGACTCTAATTTTAGTCACCAAAAAGCTGAAAGTGGAGCTGTGGCTCATGACAAAATGCTAGCCTTGAGTGAAAAAGCTAAGGGACAGTGCCTAGGTTCTGAGTTCAAGTCCCAGTGTTAGCACAAAAACAAAAAAGCTAAGCTAAGTCTGGCCAGGCAGGGCTGGGCCTTTGGTTTACCTGTAGCTATGGGAGAAGGAAAGGGTAGGAACATCAAATTCCAAGCTGGACCAGGTAAAAATAACATAAGCCCGGCCAGGCACTGGTGGCTCCTTTGTAATCCTAGCTACTCAGGAGGCTGAGATCTAAGGATCACAATTCAAAGCCAGCCCAGGCATGGAAGTCCGTGAGTCCTATCTCCAGTTAACCCCTAGAAAAATGAGAAGTGGAAGTAATGCTGTGGCTTAAAGGACTACCAAGCCTTGAGCTAAAGAGCTCAAGGACAGTGCCCAGGCCCAAAGTTCAAGCCCCAGACCAACAAAAACAACATAAGCCCTTATAAAAAACAATAATAGCTATCAAAAGCAAAAACGGCTAGAGGAATACTTCAATTGGCAGACTGCAAGCTCAAGGCCATGAGTTCAAAATCTAGTACAACCAATAAATAAAATAAAAAAGGATACATATTTGAGTTTATAAGTGAAACAAAGCATGCCATGCTCTCCTGGCACTTTCCCTTAGTGGGCTTGACCTCCAATTTCGGTCTCATATAACAGGACAAGCAACACACACAGACACACACACACTCAATTTCTCTTGTATGCCTAGCACTATTCTGGGACCTGAGACTACAAAATAAAGTCCAGAGCTTCATGGAGGGTGGGAGAAACAGGAGAAGTGTAGAAGAACTATCAGACCCAAAAAGTCAGTGTGCAAAGCACACTGGTTAAGGCTACCTCCAGGGATGGCAGAGAGAAGCAGGTTCATTTTGCTCTGAACTGATGCATGGTGGTGAAGGCATATTCTACACAGAGAAAGAGGTAGAGACAGGGAGGTGAGAGGAGATAAGAGCAGGTAAATGGAGGAAAAGGCAGAGGGAACTGAAGGCAGCAAGGATTCCTCCTCCCTCTTAGGGAGCCTAGACTCCTGCTACCTCCTGCCAGTAAAAGGGAGCTACTAAAGGAGCAAGACATGATCATATTTGTGTTTCAGAAAGGCCCTTCTGCAGCTCTATGGAGGATGGATAGGAGCCAGCAAGCGGGAGGTAGGGCAATCAATTAATGGGCTACTGCCATATTACAGCAAAGAAAAGAATGTAAGTGAATAAACAATTCAGAGAAAATCTGTAAATTAGAAGTATAGGACTTGACAATGAATTAGACTTGGATAGGGGAGGAAAAAAATATCAGTGACCTCCTGACTCGAAAGTTACTGTGCACCACACATGTCTACTTGCCTGCAGTTTTTCAGAGAAAATCCATTACAGTTCAGTAACAGATAAAGAACGAATGTCCTGTCAGACATGCTGTGGCTGGCGGCCTAGTTCCCCATCTAGTGTCCTGGTCTATCACAATGCCACAGAGTAAAACCTCAAGAAACACTCCCTTCAGGCCCTGCTAATTACTTCTCTGTGTAATTTACCTGCTCGGAAAGGAACCCTTGGCTCAGAGGACTGTTTCCCACGTTCTGCACTCACAAAGTCTTGCTTTTCTTAGTGGCAGGCCTAAAAGACATTCCTTTCCCCCTGAAATTCATTATATTCCCTTCCCTTCCCTTCCTTTCCCTTCCCTCCCTCCCCATGGTGTGTGTATATGTGTGTGCACATGCACATGCGTGTGTATGTGTCTGTGTTATGTGTGTAGGACTGAACAGGAGAGATACAAAACTGACTACTACATGGACTCAAATCCCTAGAGGTCCCTGGATAGAATAGCCTGCAAGGTGAGTTTCAGAACAGTACAACTATACAAAGCTGCACAGAACTTAAGTTTCCTTTTTTATCTCTACAAAAAAAGGTTGAAGGTCTCTTCTAACATGGACCCTTCTGTGGTTCCCAATGTGGCAACAGCACCTGGCAAAACCACAGCCTCCTCCCCTCACCCCTGAGAGTCCTCCTAATAGCTGCTCTTGCCTGGCCTCTCCTGCTGTTCCTGCACCATCTAGGTGGCTAGGGACTCTGGGCTCACTGTGATCCATGCCTGAGGTTATGAAGCAGGTGGGGGTGGGGTGAGGGGGCTGGAAAGGGTGGGGGCTGGGAGGGGATATAGTGCAGCTTAGAGGGAAAGCGACTTAGGTTCAATACCTAAGGGACAAGAGATAATCCTCAAACCAAAGAACTGACTCTAAGCTGGGTACTCCTTGGAGCCTTGGAAGCAGATGCTAGTCCGCCCCACTGTCTGTCATTTTATTAGTGTTTGTGACTCTTCACTTCATCCATGGCACAGGGGATAAAGACTTACTGGAAGAGTCTTCTGAGGCAGAGGCTTGGTTTTGTCAAGGGTGTCACCTCCTGAAATACTCCTGTCCAAATTATTTTTACCATTGTATAATTTTTTTTTTCTTAAAGACATGGTCTGTCCAGTCTGGTCTCAAACTTCTATATTCAAGAATCCTCCTGTCTCAGATTCCTAAGTAGCTAGGACTAGAAGCATGCTCTGTTACAACAGCCTTCATAGTATAAAAAAGTTTTAAATCATCAAGTGATTCTTTAAATGAAGAATTTAAGTGATCTTAGTAGTGTGGGATTCTTAAAAGGGAATTATAAATTTGGATTCTAAAATAATCAGATGAGAAAGAATCCCCACAAATTCACCAGGGCAATCTAATCAGAAAAGAATATTAAAGGAAGAAAAGCTAACTGGGTACGGGTGGTCATACCTGTAAGCTTTTCTATGCAGGTTGAGATATGAGGACAGAGGTTCAAAGCCAGACAGGCACCAAAGTCCATTAGACTTTTATCTTCAATTAACCTCTAGGAAATCAGAAGTGGAGCCATGGCTCAAGTGGTCAAGCAGTAGCCTTGAGCTCAAGAGCTTAGGGACAAAGCCCAGACTGACAGTTCAAGCCCCATGACTGACAAAAAAAAAAAAAAAAGAAAGAAAAGAAAAGAAAAAGGAAAGAAAGCAGAGTTACTCAAAGGTCAGCTTTTATCCTCTGTGTGAATGGAAAAACCATTAGAATAAACAATTACCTGACAACTCTTAAGAGTAACAATGAACTCCACTATTATCTTAGCACTTTGTTTATTTTTTTTAAAGTCATGATGACTTCATAAATCTTTTCTATATCACACAGCATCCTTTGACAAAGTGGAGTCTGGGCAGTGTCACATGTTACTGTCCATTCTGAATGCTTTCCTCAAGTCATTAACCACTTGGATGACACCGACAAGATAATTAAGACAGGTTTGTTTAATATTCCAAATGAAGGCTGATACAATAATCCATTAGTCAAAAGTAATCTTCAAAACCTGGACTCCAGCAAAATAAAAATCCCTTATACAGCTGGTTTACAATGTAATTATGAATACATATCTTTTCATGATCTGTGACTTTTTTCAATGCAAGTCAATTGCTTAAAATTTATAAAGACTTATGCTCATTTAATTATTGGCTGTATAAAATTCACTCCTACGTGTGTTATCTTGATAGACAGAGAAAACCCTGATGAGCAATTACATAGTGAGTTTTTCAGTGAAAAAAAAAGTAAAGTCTTTTACAAAGAAATTGCAGCAATGAATTAGCTTCAACAAAGAATTAATTTTCCACCTTCATTAACATCTTGTAGATAAATCAGCCCAAAAGACAGTGGGAAGGAACCCTTCCTTTTTCAGTCCATTCTATTCATTCATTCACACCATACACTAAACAGCTGCACTGTTCTAGGTACTGTTACTTATGGAAATGTACTAATGGAAAAAATATCAATTCCTACCCAAAGGAAGGGAAGGTGATATGCACCAAATATTGACAGAAGGGATGAAACATATAGTAAATGACTTCTTAGGTGGGTACAATAGAATCAGAGACACAGTACTTAGATGTGCCTTCATATATGGGTCAGACTGTCTAAGTGTGAATCCTAGTTTTAGCATTTAATGGTTACACATGTTACTCCACGTCTGTCAGTTTTCCTTGCTCTTCAGAACAGGGCTAATAACAGCCATACCTTAGCCTATTACAAAGAAATGATAATGCCTGATCTCTGCTGAGTATTCAAAAGATACTAGAACTTTTTTTATTTTTACATTAGCCATTCTCTAATACTGTTCAGAAGAACATTCTCTAGTTCCAGAATATCAAGTTCCAGGTCTCAAAGTCCACGCAACCTTTCAACTGCTTGTTCTCTTTCAGTGTGTCCCATAGTAGGAAATAATTGATAAATGATTACAGAACACCTCCTGTATTTCAGGGACTGGAGCTCTACACTTCAATTGCTTGTACTAGAGTTCCAGGCTTCAGAAACAAAGGTGTCACTGGGGCCTATAAAGAGCTTTTTGTGGCTCCATGAAAGGGAAAGTACTGATTTCCTCAGTGAAGAACGTTAGTCAACATCTAGAAAAGTTAAGTACTAGAAGTCCTGGTCCCTAGTCCGTAGGTCACAATCAGATCTCAAGAGAAGGTTAGGATTAGAATTTTCTGAAAAAAAAAAAAAAAAAAAAAAAAAAAAAGCCAAGGACTACCAATAACGACACCCCTGTGGCACCTCATGTTGGCCTTGCAACTTTATATCTTCATTTGGTCTTCACATTTTCCTTCATTCGATAAGGCCCTAGCCTGGTAAAACTCAATGTGGATGTCTCCAAAACTCATGTTCTTCCCATGATAGCAGGCTATATCATATTAACAACCCCATGGCTATTGCTTGTTTCAATTTGCAATGCAGCAATTTAGTCATTTTAAATTAATCCTTGAAAAAAAATCACAAGAGATTAAAATGCAAATTTTAACATGGCTAGAGCTCAACAGCAATTCTGTGTCAAAAATCACACAAATTGGTCTTACAAAAATGTAGACTGTCCTTAGAGGAAAAGCTTTCTTGCTTCATTTCGCCTTTCGGATATTAGTTTTTTCATGACTATCACGGTTCTGCTGTAGGGGTGCGGGAAGGTACAATGGAATCAAAACCTTCTGAATTGAGGGTTGCTAACACTGCTGATGAGCAGCTCTTGGCTTGGTACCTCTAGTCTGTGAACTCTTGGTTCCGTGTATGTAAAATGAGGCATATGTCTACCTCTTGCAGAGGAGCTGTGAGGATTAAAAGGAAATGAGTATGTAAGGAGTCTGGCAGATTGGTATTCTGCTTAGAAACAAACAAGGCCAGCCTTTTCCTAGTTCGCAAAGGAGGATTTAGGGAACAATAGGTCATAGACAGGGAATTGGTCCATTAGTGGCAGAACCAGCAGAAGGTATGTAAATTTTTTAAATGATGGAGGCAGAGGGAGGAGGCATAAAATGCTCACAGGAATTGGAGATAGGGCTGTAAAGGAAGGCAGTTTCAAAATACTTTCGATATTAACTGTGGTATTGAAAATTATTGGAACAAAGTCTTGTGGCATTTTCAGCCTACAAAAGTTAAAAAGATGAGCCTAACCCAGACAATTACTGTTATTATAACACAATTCATTACAGAAGGACATGAAAAGCAATTCAAAATGTTTATTGATAGGGATTGTGTAGTTTAAACATAGTAAAATGTGATGGATTAAACATATATTTTTTTTCCTCAGATATCACCCTCCCAGAAAAAAGCCACAGGGAAATAATTTTAAAAATCACAGGCCCCAAAGAACAAGAAACGAAACTATTAATAATGAAAGAGAAATAATTTTTCAGAAGCCAAATAGCAGATGTTACTCAAGAAGTGGCTCTCAACCTGGGGCTTTGCCCCTCAGGGGACATTTGGCAATATCCAGAGACATTTCTGGTTGTTATAGCTGGAGGAGGGTGTGCTATCACTATATAGTGATTAGAACAATCAGCCAGCCTTGCACAAGGGAAGATTACCCTGTACAAGCTGACCATAGTACTAGACTGAAAAGTTAGAAACTAATGTGGTAGTGGGCTGGATAGGATAGTCAGCACCAAGCTGTACTATACTGTACTGACAGAAATAACTCCAAAACAGCCCAAAAAGTGGGAACCTCTACAGGCAAAGGGAAGAGAGCCTAAGGAAACAGGAACAATCTGATGCTGATGAAGAGTCTCCTCCCCAGTCTATTTAACTAGTCAGCTAACCTCTTGCAGTCTCCTGGAAGAGTGTTTACAATTTGAAGCACTGATCAGAAAGGCCTGGGGACATCAGATAGTGCTGAGGATACAGGAAAAAGTATTAAACAAAAAATGGAATTAGCTGGGTGCTTGTGGCTCAGGTTCACACCTATAATCCTAGTTACTCTTGAGGCTGAAATCTAAGGACTGCGGTTCAAAGTTGGCCTGGCACAGAAGTTCATGAGACTCTTTTCTCCAATTAACCACCAGGAAATCGAAAGTGATGCTGTGGCTCATGTAGCAGACCATTAACCTTGAGCTGAAGAGGTCAGGGACAGTGCCCAGACCTAGACTTCAAGTTCCATGACTGACAAAAAAATAAAAAATTAAAAAAGGAATTAAATGAAGATAACCAAATGTTAATACCTCATAATCTACCACTCCCACTCCACTAAGCTCAGAACACTGTTAATAAGACATTTGTTCCCCAGGCATGGGAAAACTGACTAGTCAAAAGGAAAAGTTTCTGACAGTGATGTAAGAGCCTCTTGACTCCAAAAAGCAACATCAATTCTAAGGGTTTAGAAATTGTGATCCCATCTTTTTTGATAAAACCTACAAGGAACCAACGTCTTTCATGAACATACAACTCCAGATAGGCTGTTTAGTATCTCACTCTAAAGTGCAACTAGGCAGCCATTTGAGAATAGGTTCTTAAAAAGAGGCATAGTAGACAAGTAAATATGATCTAGGAATGGTGAATAAGAAGAGAGTGTAGAATAGGAGGCCAAGAACAAGAATTAGAACATGTTCCATGCCATCCCTGGCAGGAAAGCTTGTTAGACCACTTTCTCTACCTACAGTTGGGTGCAGTGGCACATAACTATTATCCCAAGCTACATGCAAGGAAGACTAAGACTGGGAAGAGAGGAAAGCTGAGATCAGGAAGATCTAAGTACTAGGCAAGCCCAGCCATCTCCATGGAGGGAAGGAATGCTGTTGAGTTGGCAATGTAAAGCCTAAGCGGGTGGACTACATGCAGCTTAGAGGGACACCAGGTAGGAGGCATGACCCTATCCTAAAAATAGCCAGTGAAAAACAGGGTTGAAGGCATTGCTCAGTAGTATCCTGCTTGCCTAGCAAGTGTGAAGCTCTTAGTTCAACCGCTAGTATCCCCACCAAAAAAGAAAACAAAAAAAAAAGGCAACAAAACCCAGGAGCCATGTACAGTGAAATGCACCTGTAATCCCAGCTACTCAGAAGGCTGATGAGGACAGATAACTGAACCTATTGGGTTAAGACCAGTCTGGCTTTGCCCCCAGTGGTTCACATCTATAATCAATCCTATTCAGCAGGCTGAGATCTGAGGATCAAGGTTCAAAGCCAGCTCAGGCACTAAAGTCAGGGAGACTCTTATCTCCAATTAACCACCAGAAAACCAGAAGTGGCTCAAAGGGTAGGATGGCAGCCTTGAGCTGAAGAGCTCAGGGACAATGCCCAGGCACATAGTTCAGTTCAAGCCCTAAGGCTCACAAAAAACAAAAAACAAACAAACAAACAAAAAACGAAAGAAAGAAAGAAAGAAAGAAAGAAAGAAAGAAAGAAAAGAAAAGAAAAGAAAAGAAAAGAAAAACAGTCTGGGTAAAACAGCTAATTAAAGCTTTAAGGAAGAGGGCAGAGGGGAGAAAAAAGAAGGAAGGAAGGGAGAGAGAGGGAAAGAGGGAACAGAAGAGAAGATAAGGGAAGGGAAGAAAAAAGAAGAAAAAAGGAGGAATGAAAAGAAGGAGAAAAAGAGTTAGGGAGGGAAAGGAGGGAGAAAAGACAAAGGGAAAGAGTAAAAAGAGAAAAGAAGAAATTCTCAAAAAAGGAGAAAGAATAGAGAAAGAAGAAAAAAATGGAGAAATAAGGAAGGATAGAAAGACAAAGAAAAATACATTGCAGGAAGAATAACAACTTTTTAAATCTAGGAATAATGATTTCATATATGAGGAAAACTATTAACAAGCTGGTTGCCAAACTAAGAAATTCAAAAGGATGAAAAGATTTGTTGACTGAAATAGATATGAGTATAAAAAAGACACATAGGAAATAGAAAAGGAAAAAAAGGAAAATTAGGGCATCACCATTACATTTTATCACAGAATAGAATTTTTAAAAAGGTTTTCAAAGAAATAACATGAAAAAAACTGTAAGCTATAAAGCATGTGAGTTTCTAAATGAAATGTGTCCAGCAGAGTGGATGAAGGTGAACTTACTAAGGCACATCATTTTACATTTCAGGATAGGAGAACAAAAACAAACAGATCATTATAAAAAAAAAAGAATCAGGGATCAGAATGAACAAAACTTCAGTAAAGCTACAAGTCAGTGACTGTCTTCCCAATTCTGAATGGAGAGATTTTCAACCTAGAATTTTATCACCAAACTACCAGAAATAGAATAAATCATTTTAGTCATGCACATTCTTTTTTTTTAAATGCGGACATATTTGATTGGGATACTAATTAATTGCCAAAATAATGGGTTTCATTATAGATTCATCATATACATGTATTTTCCTTCATGTATATAATGTTCTTTGATCACAGTGATGACCTCCATTAAAATCTTCAAGTTATGCAAGTTCCAAACATATTGCTGCCACAGGGATACCCACTCTCTCCAATTCAGTATAGTGCTGGAACCTTAGCCAGAGCAATAAGGCAAGAGAAAGACATCAAAGAGATCTACATAGGGAAAGAAGAATTCAAACTATCCCTATTTATAGATCACATGATTCCATACCTGAACAACCCAATAAACTCCACTCTCAAACTCTTAGAATTAATAAACGACCTTGGCAATGTGACAGGATAAAAAATCAACCCACAAAAGACGGAAGCTTTTCTGTATGCCAAAAATACACAAACAGAAGAAGAAATCAAGAAAATGATCCCATTTGCCCCCAAATAGCCCCCCCCCCCAAATAAAATATTTAGGAATTAACCTAACCGAGGATGTAAAGGAATTATTTACTGAAAACTATAAAAGCCTAAAGAAAGAAATCAAAAAGGATACCAGAAAATGAAAAGACATTCCATGCTCATGGATAGGGAGAATCAACATAGAGAAAATGGCCATCCTGTCAAAATAGATACACAATTTCATAAAATTCCCATCAAAATCCCAAGACATTTATCTTTACTGAAATAGAAGGTTCATATGGAACAACAAAAGATCTAAAATAGCCAAAGCAATTCTAGGCAAAAAGAGCAATGCAGGTGGTATTACAATACCAGACTTCAAACTCTACTATAGAGCCATAATAACACAAATAGCCTGGTACTGGCACAAAAATACACCAGAAGAAAAATGGCCTATAGACACATGAAGAAATGCTCAACATCTCTGGTCAAAAAAGAAATGCAAATCAAAACAACTCTAAGATTCCACCTCACTCCAGTTAGAATGGCCAGGATCAAAAAATCTAGTAACAACAGATGCTGGAGGGGATGTGGCCAGGAGCAATCACTACTACACTGTTGGTGGGAGTGCAAACTCATTCAACCACTATGGAAAGCAGTATGGCAGTTCCTCAAAAGACTAAACACAGAGCTCCCCTATGACCCAGCAATTCCACTACTTGGCATTTACCCAACCGCCCAGAAACAATCCACTAGGACAATGATGTTCACTGCAGCACTATTTACCATAGCAAAAATATGGAACCAACCCAGATGTCCCTCAGATGATGAGTAGATTAACAAGATGTGGTATTTATACACAATGGAATTCTATGTTGCTGTCAGAAAGAACAACATCACCCCATTTGTAAGGAAATGGAAAGACTTAGGAAAAAAATCTTAAGTGAAGTAAGCCAGACCCAAAGGAACATAAGCTCAATGGTTTCCCTCATTTGTCATAATTTCCTAGCAGAGATTTACAATATAGCAAAACCTAGATACATAAGGCCATATAGTGTGATGTTAAATGAAAGGACCTCTAGGATATAAAAACAAAAGCCGGGCCAGGAATTAAAGTGCTTGCTTAGCATGCACAAAGACCTGGGTTCGATTCCTTGGTACCACATACATAGAAAAAAGCCGGAAGTGGTGCTGAGGCTCAAGTGGAAGAGCTCTAGCCTTGAGAAAAAGTCCAAGGACAGTGCTCAGGCCCTGAGCTCAAGCCCAGGACTGGCAAAAAAAAAAAAAAAAAAAAGCCATATGAGTGATTATTGTCCTTAATGTACTATGTTATCTCTCATCTCTTTTGCTGTCCCTTGGTTATCTCATATTGTTATATTATTTCACTTTGTTATCTGATATATGCGCATTTGGTTATTTGAAATTGGATAGGGAAGAGGGGAAAACAAGATGAGGGGTGGGGGTGGAGGGGAGGGAAAGGGGACCAAGACATGAGAAAGGGTATCAATGTATGTGAAGTAATGCACCTTCTATCTGGTGAATATAATGTAACCCTTCTATTAATTACAATAAAAATATATGAAAATAGGCCAGAAGATCAATAGAACAGAATAGAAGATCCAGAAACAAAATCATACCTATAGCCAACTTATATTTGACAAAGAAGCCAGAGACATACAGTGGAATAAACAAAGCCTCTTCAATTATTGGTGCTAGGAAAACTGGGCAGCCACATGCAGAAAACTGAAAATTGATCCCAGCCTGTGGCCATGCACAAACAATAACTCAAAATGGATCAAAGACCTCAATATCAGACCTGAAACTCTAAAACTGCTACATGACCAAGTAGGAGAGACAGTGGAACTCATAGGCACAGGCAAAAACTTCTTGAACGGAGTCCTAGGGTCACAACAGATTGGAGAGACTCGACAAATGCGACTACCTAAAAATAAAAAGTTTCTACACAGATAAAAGCATAGGTACTAAAGTAGAAAGACAGCCAAGCAACTGAGAAAAGCTATTTACCAATAATACATCAGATAAATGCTTAATATTCAATACCTTAGGGAACTCAAGAAACAAATCCCCACAAATCCCAACAAACCATTTGCTAAATGGGCAAGGGAACTAAAAAGACAGCTATCAAAAGAAGAAGTTAAAATGGCAAAGAAACTTATGAGGAAATGCTCATCATCCATGATCATAAAAGAAATACAAATAAAAATAATCCTAAGATACCCATTACCCCAATCAGAATGGCCAATATTCTGAAGTCAGACAAACACAAACAATGGTGAGGATGTAGACAAAGAGGAACCCTACTACACGACTGGTGGAAATGTAAACTAGTACAACTACTCTGGAAGGCAGTTTGGAGATTCCTCAGAAAACTAAAAATAGACTTTCCCTATGATCCCTCCATACCACTCCTAGACATCTACCCTGAGCATCATAACCCAAGATATGGTAAGGACACCTGCACAGTCACGTTCATCACTGCATTATTCACAATAGCCAAGCAATGGAAACAACCCAGATGCCCCACTACAGATGAATGGATACAAAAAATATATATACAATGGAATTCTACATAGCTAACAGACAAAATAATGGCACTCGCTGGGAAGTGAATAAAACTAGAGCAAACCATGTTGAGTGAGGTAAGTCAAGACCAAAGGAACAAAAGGCACATGGTCTCCTTGATATGTGGATATTCGACCCAAACAGTACAAGAGCAATCATTCAATACTTGGCACTCAAGGCCACTGACATGATCTTGGAAATGTAAATATAACTACGTAGACATAAAAATCTATGATGGGATATATACTCTATAAACATAATGATGTATTATGTATCTATGACCTATAAACTCTCAGCTTAATTTTAATTCTGTTCTTAAACTTATGTGCCAGTGATTGCATATAGAGACCTCATTCTTGACTACTTATTTGTTAAACTTGACATCTGAAATATGATGTAAAAAAAAAAAAATCAGTGTTAATTTGGTCCTGAGCCTTGTCCCAGAGTTCTTCAGCTCAATGCTACTTACCACCTTACCCTTGAGCCAAGCCCCACTTCCCGTTTTCTAGAGGTTAATTGGAGTTAAGACTCTCAGGTCCTTTTGTGCCCAGGCTGACTTTGAACCTTAAGCCTCAGATATCAGCCTCCTGAGTAGCTTGGATTACAAGTATGAGCCACTGTGCCAAGCAATAAAATATTTTAATAAATAAAATACTACTCTTGGTCCCCCAAAAATTGCTGCAATACAATGCTTTCTTAGGAAATTACTAGAGAATGCTTCATGAAAAGGATCATATAAAATCAGGGAGGAAAAAGATGTAAAATGCAAGTGTTCATGTAACAGAGTTTAGTAAAAAATGTAACCAGAACAAACAGAATTATATTTGTATTTTATTTTATTTGTGCCATGTAAGTAAGCTCTGGGGCTCATACTCAGGGCCTAGGCACTATACCTTTCTCCCCCTCAAGGCTATTATTGTACCACTGAAACCACAGCACCACTTCTGAATTATTTTGGATAATTAGAGATAAAAGTCTCATGAACTTTACTGCCCAGACTGGCTTCAGATCACAGTCCTCATAGCTCAGCCTCCTAAGCAGCTAGGATTACCAGTATGAGCCACCAATACCTGCTTTATGTTTTACTCTAATCAAAATAAAATTTATGCACATGCAAAATACCATGGTGAAACCCTGTGATATAGACTGAAACAAAACAAAACAATAACAAACAAAATGGGTGGGGAATGACAAAAGTTAAACAGGCTCTGTTGAATGATGTGGGTCAGTGAGAGTTGAATAGAGAGGGTAAATGTGCGAAAATACACACATATGAAAAGAGAACAATGAAAATTGTTGAATTCTTTTAAAAAGGGAGGGGGGAAAGGGAAAGTAATAGAGCAAGATGAGGTTGATGGATTATGTCACACACACACACACACACACACACATATATAAATGTCACAATGGCAGTGCAACCCCTCACATTGTGACAGATGTCACCCTTCCTTGTACAAGTAATGTATACTAATAAAGGTTTAAGTGAAAAGAAATGTATATTCATTAAATGAATTCATTAGAATGCATATTCCCTAAATCCAAATATTAACTTGATTTGATGTAAGGTTTTTCCTAAAGCTAGAGTGAGAATGATATAAATAGATGCATGTGAAATGTTATTTCATATACATGCATATTTTTAACAAGACAGTTCAGGTGGAATAAAAGACTTAAAACTTTCATCTTTGATACCAAAATCAATGGGTAATTCAGAAAAAATTCCGATGTAGCAATCATAAATGTCAAAAATATGAAGGGAAATGTAACTGTTAAAAAAAGTAACTTTCACAAGATGAGGGGTGGGGGAGGGCGGAAGGGAAATGGGGACCATGACATGTGAAAGGGTATCAATGTGTGGGAATTAAGGCACCATTTATCTGGCCAATACCATGTAACCCTTCTATTAATTACAATAAAAAATATATTAAAAAAGTAACTTTCTCTGGGAAATAAAATGTAAGGAAAGCTTGGAAATTGTAGGTCTTCATTGACTATAGTGATACTATATGATTTTTAAAAGCTATTCATCGAAGTTCAGAGAGAGAAATGGTTTATGTTTTCTTTCATATGTGGAAGCTATATCTAATACAGGATGACAAAAATTTACTCACAGTGAAACTAAAAGATGATATGCAGGAAAGAAACACAAATGCATAATGTTTATGTGCATCTGGTCATATAAAATAATTATTTATCAATATTAACTCCAGGAAATGAAAACAAGAGGTCTTTTTCTTTGTTGCTGTTTTTGTTTTCTTTGCCTTTTAAAAAAAACAAAACAAAACATTTATCTGTCTTTGGGAGGATAAGGGGGGGGCACAGAAATGGAGAGACACAGTGTGAAAAAATGCAACAGGGGTATTCACTAGATAGTATGTTGAAAATAAACTATACAATCTGTAGTTCGAGATGGGAGGGGAAAACAGGAAGAAGAGCAAGAAAAAGGGGTGACATTGTCCCCCCAAAATGTATTCTTTACCTAAATTATGTAACTGTAACCCCCTATACATTACTTTTATAATAAGAATTTTTAAAAAATTTAAAAATTATCAAAATGAATTCCAGAAAATGGAAACATGGGGAAAAATAAACAATAAAAAGCTATTAATGTGTATTACTTTCAAAAGAATAAAATAGCATTAAATGAAAATATCATTAGGGCTAGGGTTAGTTTTGGCTTTTTTTGGGTTCTTTTTGTAACTTCTTAAACTGAAATTTTTCTTCATAAGTTCATTCAAAGCTATGCATCTTTCTGAAATATATTTGTGGATACATCCTTTATTAGTGTCTTAATTGTCATGATTTCTTTTTTTGGCCAGTTGTGGGGCTTGAACTCAGGGCCTGAGCATTATCCTTGGACTTTTCTCAAGGCTACAACTCTACTACTTGAGCCACAGCACCATTTCCAGCTTTTCTCTATGTATGTGGTACCAAGCAATCGAACCCGGGTCTTTGTGCATGCTAGGCAAGCACTCTACCACTAGGCCAAACTCCTGGCCCCAATTGTCATGATTTTTAAACAATATAGAATTTCAAGTTTTTATCCTCTTTGGTTTTAAAAGTCTGATTATTAATTTTCAGTTTTATATCACTTCAATAAAAGCTGAATCCTGTTTATACTTAAAATGTTCAGAGTAATTTAGTATATAACCAAAATTTTATAAACATTTCATGACATTTGGAAATTATCATATATATTAATTGTGTACATATGTATACAGGTGTATATAGAGATATATTGTACAAAAAAGGTTTCAATTCAACATGTTAGCTTATGACAATTATAATTCTCCATATCCCTTCAATATTCCTGGTTGCATTTTCACCTGTATATATTGAATATTAGGACTGCAGTTGTCTATCTTTTGTCTTTCAAAATTATCTTTAATGGCCTTTTGCTGTTAAGTCTTAGACAGCCCCTGTTTCTGTTCTTTTTTTTTTTGGTCAGTCATGGGACTTGAACTCTGGGCCTGGACGTTGTCCCTGAGCTCTTCAGCTCACCGCTCTACCCCTCGAGCCACAGCGCCACTTCTGGTTTTCTGGTGATTAAATGGAGATAAGAGTCTCATGGAGCTTCATGCCCCGGATGGGTTTGAACCGCAACCCCCAGATTGCAGCTTCCTGAGTAGGTAGGATTACAGGCATGAGCCACTGATACCTGGCTTCTTTTTGAAATGTATTTTTTTCCATCCCCTTTGGGATCCCTATGCCCATACTGAATTGGGTGCAATCACTTTGATACTACAGAATTCCCAAATTTTCTAGTTCATGATAACTTCTATCATGGAAGGAACATTTTCTTAATTTTACATATTTTTATTCCAGTGTAATTTTTTGTGGGGTGAAAGGAAAACATCATGAGCTCCACATAAACTAGATAGCATATAAAAGCTTAATCTTGAAAATTAGAAAATGAATTCTTATTCTACCACTTCTTTGTTGTAGAACCTTAAGTATAGTACTTAAATTTCTCAGAGCTTCTATTTCTTTATATAACATGAAAATGATTATAGTAGCTGGCATCTCAGCTTGTGAAGAGCAGTAAATGAGAAAATGACTGAATATACTGACAAGATATAGCCCTGTAAACATTAGCTATTGCTGTTGCCATATAAACTGGTCTGATTTTTTTTTATTATCTAATGCCAAAATAAATAAATAAATAAATAAATAAAATAATTAAAGCAACATTTCTACCATAGTCTCATCAAAAAAAAAATAAACATACATATGCTTGACAACTTCAGTGATCTAATCACATTGCTATAGCCTAACCTCATTATTACATTTGATTAGTTGACATTTCTAATCTGTCTGCTCTACAAACAACACTTATACAATCAAATATATACTCAAAGAATGACAAGTGAGGACTTAACCATGAATGAACAGATAAGCAAATTGTATGAATACAGTGGAGTATGATTTATCTTTAAGAAGGACAATCTGACTCATGCTATATTATATGAATATTTTGTATTCACATAGGGCAATGGAAGAAACTGAGGTTTTAATTTGGAGCCTCATGTTTGCTTGGTTGCTTTGCTTACCCAGTTGGGGCTCTACAGTTTGAGCTATGCTTCTAGCCTTACGTTTTTATAATTATTTTGGCAAAAGGCAAAAGATTTATATGATCTGAAGAGAAACCAGAGTATTTTATAATTATTTTAGAAATGAGGTCTTGTAGATTTTTCTGGCTGGGCTGGCTATTTTTTCTTTTCTCATTGTATTTTATTGTCAGAGTGATGTATAGAATGGTTACAGTTACATTTGCCAGGTAGTGGGTATATTACTTCTTGAACATGGATAATCTTCCCATGTTTTCCTCCTACTTTTCCTCCTCGTACCCCCTCTCATTTTTGTTTTTCCCCTTTCCTATTTCAAATAAACATAAATACATTATACCAGGTATCAAAGTCAGATATAGTAACTACATGAGGTAAACAATAAGAGGAATAAAAAGAGAAAAGAAATAACTTTACATAATACATTAAGAAAAACAATCACAAAGATAAACCTCTTCTTTCCAGATCCTGGAGCGCATTTCATCCTATGTGGCCATGTTTACATAGCTTTTGAGCTATTGTGATCCTTTGCTAGGAGAATCCTAGATGTATACTAATATTACAAATGAGAAAAACCATGGAGCCCATCTTTCTTTGGGTCTGTCTTCACTTAATGTGATGTTTTTCTAAGTCTTTTCCATTTCGTTACAAATGGGGCAATGCCATCTTTCTAATGGCAGCATAGAATTCCATTGTGTATAAATACCAAATCTTCTTGATCCATTCATCTACTGAGAAGCATCTGAGTTGGTTCCATATCTAAGCTATGGCATATAATGCTACAAAGGAATATGGTTGTGTAGTAGCTTTAGTATGTCCTTGTGTCTGGACATTTGGGTAAATGCCAAGGAGTGGGATTGCTGGGTCATAGGGGAGGTTTATGTTTAGTCTTTTGAAGAATTGGTGTACTGCTTTCCAGAGTGGTTGAAGAAGTTTACACTTCCACCAAGAGTATAGTAGCATTCTCTTCTGGACATATCACCACCATCATCTGTTGATGTTATATTTCTTGATCATGGCCATTCTAATTGGAATGAGGTGGAATCTCAGTTACTTTGATTTGCCTTCCTTTTATGGCCAGAGATGTTAAATATTTCTTCATTTGTCTATTGGCCATACTTATTTCCTCTTCAGAGAAGTCTCTCTTTAAGTCTTTAGCCCACCTTTTAGTGGGATAGTTGTTTCTTTCTTTAAATCTTTTTATTAATATATTTTATTGTAATTAATAGAAGGGTTACATTATATTCGCCAGATGGAAGGTGCAACACTTCACAAACATTGCTACCCTTTCTCATGTTTTTGTCCCTATTTCCCTCCCCCCACCTCCTCCCCTCATCTTGTTTCCCCCCTTCCCTATCCTTTTTCAAATAAACAAATCCAACATATATACAATATATCAGATTACAAGGTAAGATACTATAACAATATTAGATAATCAAGGGACAACAAAAGAGATGAGAAATAACACAGTACATTAAGAACAACAATCACACACTATATGGCTCTTGTTTCTATATCCTGGAGGTCCTTTCATTTAGCCTCATCCTACATGGCCTTATGTAAACCTCTGCTAGGAGAGTCCAAGGTTTATACTAATTATGACAAATGAGGGAAACCATTGGGCCTATGTTCCTTTGAGTCTGGCTTACTTAACTTACTATGATATTTTCCACATCTTTCCATTTCCTTACAAATGGGACAATGTCATTCTTTCTGATGGCAGCACAGAATTCCATTTTGTATAAATATCACATCTTGCTGATCCAATTATCAACTGAGGGGCATCTTGTTGATCCAATTATCAACTGAGGGGCATCTGGGTTGGTTCCATATCTTCGCTATGGTAAATAGTACTGCAATGAACACTGTTGTGCTAGTGAATTTAGTATTTCCTTGTTTATGGACAATTGGGCAAATGTCTGGCTGGGCTGGCTTTAAAACATGATCTTCTATATCCTAGCACTAGGATTACAGGCATGAACCACTAGCCTCCTAAGACATTTCATTAATAAGCTAGACACAAAAGGACAAATATACAATTCCATTTAACTGGCTTATAGAAGTGGAATTATACATGTACAGCCAAGGTTCTAGCAGCATGGCTCAAGGGGTACAGCACCTACCTAGCATTCAGGGGCTCTGAGTTCAATCCCTAGTACTGAGGGAAAAGAAGTGTCCACAGAAAGAATGATGGGTTATATAGTGGAAAAAGGCAAATGGGAAATTGTTGTTCACCAGGTACAGTTACGTAAGACTAAAAGAGTTCACTGACCACATAATGTGAATATAGCTAAATCTAGTGAAGTGTACATATACTAGTAATTAAGATGGTTAACTCTATATTATATGTATTTTACTACAATTTTAACAAGTACCAAGTACCTCAGTAGTGGCCAGTCTATATATAATTTCATTTTCTACTATTTATAAGAGCACAAGTGTCAGAAGGCTGGACATGCCATTCACTGTATTTGGAGTTTTCTGCTGTACCTTTGGACCTTAGGAAGTGAGGATGGGGGTACTCATACTTTACCAAGTAAGTATTTAATCTCTCAAAAGAACACAGACATAGAAAAAGTAGAAGTGTAGTTCTACTTGAATAAATATACCTGAAGAAAGAAACCATCACACAGACATTTCTTTATATAGAAATGCTTCATTTATAGATAGCAGAGAAAGAATGCCTAAAGAAACTACAGAGCAAATGGAATACTATACAGTGACCAAAAATAATTCATAGAGAATGAATAACATTCATGAGAATGCTCAAGCTGTTAATCTAATGGATGCTTTTAACTACGTAAAAAGTATGTTCTAAAAAGATGTGACATTAGAATGTGACATTAATGTTAGATTATGTTAGAAAAATATGAATAACATCTTTCCTTGTCTTTACTTTTTATACTCTGCAAATATTTTCAATCTGTTTTTTCCTTCATAATACATTTTTCTCCTTACATGCTTTTACAATGCACTCCTTTAAAAAGACTAAATTTATATAATTACATTTTTAAATACCCTTATATTAAAAAAATAAGTAGCAAACAAGGAATGAA
Organism: Megascapheus bottae; assembly: GCF_031878675.1. Lineage (NCBI taxonomy): Eukaryota > Metazoa > Chordata > Mammalia > Rodentia > Geomyidae > Megascapheus > Megascapheus bottae. The sequence continues at coordinate 81,915,301 of NC_143511.1, forward strand.
AGTTTTATACTTCCTTCCCCAGTACTTACATTCTCAGGTATGCTGGGAAGCTCTCGGGTGTCAGGTACAGTAAAGTAAGAATGCTGGAAAAGAAAAGCACAAGCACTCTATATTTTTTTTTTTTGCAAGAATATATAGCAAGGACATATCTCAGAATTCAGATAAAGGATCTGAAGATACTTTCTGATTCTGAGGATACATCCATGGAATATTTTCTTAGACTAATGTCGGATTAAACCAGATGAATTACATCATAAATTTGGTAATTTATGCCCTTTTTTGTGAGAGATGAACTTACTCAGGATCTATATAAGAAGAGCTCGAAGAATTTAAAAGCTAATTTCCCATGTGATATCTGAGAATTGCTGAACATGAAAGCCACAGGTTGCATAATTTATGATTGGACAGGACAAGTGACCACCAGGGACATGCAGCAATGGTTATTACCATTTGAAGCTGTTATTTCTTTTCAACAAATGAGTTTACATCCATCTATGGACTAGCTACAATATGACCTAGTAATGCTAAAAACAGTTCCAGCTGAAGGCCCACTGCACTGAGGCTACTGTGGAGGGGTGGCAAGGGAGAGTTCATCCACTAAGTATGCCCTGTGAACAAGCCTCAATGATTTCCAGTGGGATTGCCAGGAATCCTAGGAATTGCCAAGAATAGCATGACCTCTTCAAAGACTTTCAATGAGGGATTTCCGTGTACACATGTGTTCCTGAGTTAAACGACAATGGGCTGAACAGATGACACCACCCCTGCTGCTACTAAAGATTCAGAGGACAATGGTAAGCAGGAATGGAAAAGGCCCAATGCTGACCAATTAAAGGTGGGATTGTGAAAGGCCAAGAAAGGTCACATGCTGAGAGGTTCAGCTTAGCCATGGCCTAAGTTCAAACCTGGACCCCCAGTGACAATTCAGGCAATCTCCCCCACCATTCCTGGTTAATTGCACAACAAGTAGGTTGTGCAAGTAGTGGTTTCCTAAAATGAAAGGTTATATTAGACAATTGTAAGAATGACAATAACAATAATTGCATAAGCTACCTGTCTAATATTCAATAGCCACTTACTGAACTACTTTTATATGGAAAACTTTTTATATATTAAAAATGTTATAATCTCTAATCTACAGAATACATTTAGGTAAATATGATCTTCATATTACAAATGGACGAATTAACAGTACAAATGGTCACATTAATGTCACACATGTGGCAGAACTGAAACTGAAATCAGGTCTATATAAGTACAATTCTGCCCTTTCTGCCATAACAGAATATGTCTATGTGTTTTTATGTGTAAAGTATTAATGAAATTAGATCAAAATAATAAGAGTAAAAAATTACCAATAAAGATTTTAAGAAAAATCTACTGCAATGGATTATTCTAATGTTTTGTATCTATAACACAATAGTACCTAAAAGTGTCACAGTAGATGGTACATCATGGAAATTAGTCAATCAGTTCAACTAACAATGAGAATTAAAATAGGAAAAGAAAATATAAAACTCAAATTTGACTCCATGAGCTATACACCAAATGGTATCGTTCTATACCAAATGGTTAGAAAGAAATTTCAGAAAACATTTCAGGACCAGATGTCCACTAGAATATGACGACACTAAGTAACAGCTTGGTACAGTGAGAGAGAAAGCTACCACCCCCCCAAACTTGCCACAAAGCACCTAGGGGAACTCAGGCAACTTAGTACCATAGGATCTCAGTTCTAGAATCTGTAAATGAGAATCATAATGTCCACATCAAAATGGTGTAAATGCTTAGCATTTGATTTATAATTTAATATGAAATTATTATTTTCAACTGGCTTTATGCATTTCTACTTTTCCCAACCACTTAGACACAGGGTAATATTCTCTTATAACTAAAAAATATAAAGCCCAACATTGAGAGTTTATTAATATTTCAGGGTTTATATGCTGGATCTGAGTAGCCCCTCAAAAATCAGAAAAGCAATTTGGAGAGATGAATTCCTAGTGACAAAGAAAAAGAGAAATCTGTAAATCTGCCTTTACAGATGCAATTGATTGTAAATAGTAAGCCAATGCAGTTCCAAAATCAAGTAGTCCTCAGGCTGTCCTTTGAGATTTTGTTTTGCTTCACTGCCCATGAAATGCTGGGGACCAAGGGAGGTCACAAGCATTCCTAGAATCCACTGGCATGAAACAGCTGCATACCCAACAGTCCCTCCTGCCCTGAGCTGGCTTGTCCTTGGGGCCTGGCAGCATGCGGCCTGTGCAGCCATTCAGGAAAGGAAGGGTCCTGCCTCCACAGCAGCTGGTGATCCAGCTGGGCTGCTCTACAGCTACCTGTCGGATGACATTACAGGCTGCAGCAGTGAGATCAAACTGCTTAGGAAAAGAAACAGAGACAAAGACAGATCTGTTTAGGCTTAGGAGTGACTGGGGCAGGTCTAAAGCTCACACTCATTTTTTCCTAGATGGTATTTTGCCTGTGAGAATTTTTTACTTCCTAAAGAATCCCCTCCTTTCCTATCTCCTTTCCTCCTTTTCTTTTCCTTTCTTCCCTTTTTAAAAACTTTCTTTTCTTTCAACAACTATGGAATAATAGAAAGAACACAGGTTTACAGCTAGCTGTTAAAAAACCCATACTTTACCATTTCTTAATCACAAAATTTTGGAATGGCAAGTAGTTTTTCCTTTATCAAACTGATGGCTACAAAATGAAAATATTAATATCCACTTTGTAAAACTGTTTTGAATATCAGAGAGCCATATCTAGTATAATTTGGAAACTTAAGTAGTAGTTCTATTATTAGTTATTTGAAATAAGACAGTATTCAATTTTATCAACATTCTGAAAAGATCAATAATACTAGTTTTCCTAGATGGTAGATAACTTCCTAACCATTAAACACTAATATTATGTGTGGCTCTAATGAAGGAGAAAAGTTTGAAGGAGAAAACTTTCTGAACTGTCAGGACTCACCACATAGAGGAAACGAGTTCTGGATAATAACAGATACCAGGTCAAAGGGTATCTATACCCACCTGAGAATTCTGAGAAAGATAGTTAACAAGGTTCAGCCTAAGGAATTAGAGAATTCTAGTAACTGAATTATGGAAAGCATCTTCTATACCTATTCTGATGTCTCATCTGATAGGGAAACTGAAGCCAATAAGGTTAAAGGTCTTGTTTAAAGTCACATAGATGGTTGGCAAACACACAGGAAACAAGGAAAGTGTCCAAGCTCTACCTGAGAGCACAGGGAGGATTTCTCTGCCAATAGGATCAGAATTGATTCTGAAGGATATAAACAGGAGAGAGGCAATGTTGAAAGCTGAGGGTACAGAATGAGCTTCATTGGTGGAAGAAAAGGAGATGTAGTGCTGAGAGGGGGTGGGGCAAAAGATGACACAGAAATCCCAGGACAAAGACAGGAAGGGTGCAGTCACCCTATTCTAGTTCAGCATCTAATGAAGATGCTAGTGATGGGATGACGGCCAGAAATTAACCTGGGACATTTAGAAACCATCTGTTCCCCTGTAGAATCTCAGAGGGTGGGGCAGGGGAGAAGAATCTAACTCCTAGGTCTGCCATGAGCCAGGGAGATGTCAGTGTATTCGGGGTAGGTGTGGGGAAGGGGTACCAATGACAAAGGATCATCCTTTCCAGCTCCCTCTGATTGTGCATAACAAAATGTTTTCTAGAGGCTAGCTACTGTTCTGCCCTACTTACCACGCTGAGATGAACAGACACGCCTGGGTCAGGGATGGGAAGTTTGTGCAGTGTTTCAAGAAGTTCATTCCACTGACTTTCCTGAAAGAAATAAAAGGCCTAAATAACAAAAGCAAGGCTGAAGCCTTAGTAAAATATCTGCTTAGTAAGATACCTGTTCACCTACAGGGTAAGCTGTGGACCCCCACATGACAAAGAGTTGGGAGATGCTGGTCCCAGAACAAGAATAGGTTTGATATTCAAGTAAGGTTAGTCCAAAGACAGTGCATATGGCTCAAAACACAAGCGCCAAGTCGATCCTCCCACATTGAGCTTGACATTTTCTACTCAGTGAGACACCTACCATGACCGCCTTTTATGGATCATATACCATAAGCTCTCAGTAAATCTATCCCCTCAATTCCATAGCAACAACTTTCAAATGCAAACAATCTGAGCTCCCAGGCGGGGGTGGTTGGGAGAAATAACAATGACACTGTGGATCTTGTCTTCATCATCATTACCCTCAATTAATTTTATTGAGTGTTCACTGGGTACACATGGCAGCCTCCAATTATGGAAAGTTAGAAATGAACTAAGTACAGCAGCATGCAATATAGGACGGTGGCTATGCATTTTAATTAGTAAAACTGAGCAACAGAATGTCATACAAACAGATTCACCTTTAAAATGCTCAAAAGAACACTACTCACACATGATCCAAAAGCCAGTTATTTCTCCCACACCATGCAATTCTTTGTGCTAATATAGTAATAATAGGTTACATTGGTATCTACTTGTTATCTGTCCAATGATCCCACTTTACAGATATGAGGGCTGATGCTCTGAAGTTGAAGCAATTGTCCCACAGTAAATTGCACAGCCTGAGTGAGGTAAAACACAGGATTGTTGAGTCTGAGGCTCACAATCCTCTCCTCTGGCAGTGAGCTTAATAGGAAAAAGAAGAGGAGTACCAACTACAAGTTAGTTTCAATTTGAACTCTCACAACCAATTTCTCACTAAGGATACATGAACTTATAGAGGTGTGGCTGTGTGTATATAGTTCCTTTTTATTTTTATTTTTTCATTTCTGCTAGGACTGAACTCAGAGCATAGTACTTGGTAGGCATGTATCCTACCACTTGAGCCATATCTCCAGCCCCTTTTTGCTATGGTTATTTTATACTGGGCTAGCCTAGACTGCAATCTTACTACTTGTGTTTCTTCATGTTGCTAGGGATGACAGACATTTGCCCTATCTACTGTGCTTCCTTGTTCTTGCTGTACTCATCCAATGGTTGAGATAAAAGTCTTAAGAACTTCTTTTTGTCTAGGCTGGTCTTGAATGAACACCTGCCTCCATTCCCCATGTCTTCTTCCTACATAGTTTGGATTAGAGGATGGAACCACTGTGCTAAACTACAGTGTGTGTACTTTTGCTCTGAAACAGTCTCAAATTACCAGAGACTTGGAGTAACAACAAACAAACAATCCATTTCATTTCCTGAGCTGATACTTCAAGTTTCCTGATAACATACCCATTATACATAGATATAAATAAGGACTTTCTCCCATACAAAAGGAAATTAAACTTAGTTTAATACCTAATCCTCACATCCCATCACATTTTGCCAACTGTGTTACTGATGTCCTTACAGCACTCAGTGTACCTCACAATCACATGCTGCCTGTAGTAGTGATGACTCTTCAGTCTTTTTTTCCAGATGGAACAGCTCCTCCATCTTCTTTCCTAAATCGGCATGACTCTCACAATGTGACTACCCCATTTTGTAGAATGATTCTCAACTGTTTTGTTCCCTCATGATAAAAATGTCCATTTGTTTATTGATAATATTGGCTTTCATTATTGACTAATTGATCTGATGCTGCTATTGTGACATTATTATTTTGTATTTAAAATGTTTAACTTGAAAGTATTCTGGCCAAGCACTGGTGGCTCATGCCTATAATTCTATTTACTCAGGAGGGTAGGATCTAAAGGATCATGGTTCAAAGCCAGCCCAGGTAGGAAAGTCCGTCTTATCTCCAATAAAGTACTCGGACAAAGCCAGAAGTGCACTGTGGCTCAAATGCTGGAGTGCTAGCCTTGTGCAAAAGAAGCTCAGGGACAGTGCCCAGGTCCCCAGAGCTCAGGGGACCAGACCAGGCTTTTTTTTTTTTTAAAGTATGCTATAGAATGAGACTTTAAGTAAACATACCATCCAAACTTTCTGTTTATCAATTTACTTATTTAAATTACTATAGATACTATGGATACAAGGCTTGCAGTTTATCCAGTGGGATATTATACTGCTATCACTATTTGTTGATGCTTGCAGGGAACACCAGTGGGAGGCTCGTGGCATTTCAATATCACTTCTTTGACTTTCTGATATGTTCCCATCATACTTGAAACATTTCTTCAATTTTTGGTGCAAAAATATCTTATGCTCCTCTTACACATTTCCTGACTAGTCCTGGAATCAGATACTATCAAAAGGAGCCCAATTCTGTTCATTTGGAGTGGTATTTAGTACTAAAATCTGGATACCAGGTGTTTACTGGTTCTTAGGATTGCTGATGGCAAGCCTTCTCAGTGGACAGCACCAGGGAATATATTACATATACATTAATCCAAAATCAACTCTTAACTTCTCTATTTCTCTATATCTTCACATACTGAAAACCCTGGGTTCACACTGTTGGCTTGGATTCTAATATAACATAGGACTTATTTAGTTTCTTCCCTTATGCATCCATAATTATATTTTACAAAGTGAAAACTGTAACTTATTTGTGTATAAAATCTTTGTTCTACTGCTGCCCCTGTCTTGTTCCCACCCAGATACCCATCTTGCCCTCTTTGACACTGACATAGAAACTGGGCCTCCACTGTCAATCCCCCATAGTGCCATCGTTTGAAGCCCCAGTAATCCACCTCAAGGCCACTGCTGCTGCCATCTTAGCCTTTTAGATCATTCCAGATCTCACCTGAGTTCTGACAGTCCTTGATAGTTACTAGCCCCACTCTCCCATGTGTGAGTTCTCATCTCCCTCAAGCTTATGCCGTAAGTAGGGAGCTGCACAGACTACAAGTCCTCCTCACCCTCCCATCCCTCTCACACAGATGTCTGCCATGCTCCATTCAGTGTCTCATAAACAGGCGGGGGCAGAAGTTAAACAGTCCTCCCAGCCATCCCCCTTGCTGAACTGTCATGGTTACACAGGCCTAACCCCGAAGAAAAGTCTACCTTGCCCAACCTTTCCAATGACTTTTAGCTGAGAGAAAGGTTTTTGGTTTTGGTTTGGTTTGGGGGTATTTTTTTGGGGGGGGGGGTCTTTCTGGTTTGCTTTGTTCTTTTTAGGAGGTAGGAATCTGTTTGGGGCCTCTACTGTCCTACATTGGTGACCAAAACAACTTGCAAGAAAGCCAGTTTACAGTAGATCTCCTATGTTTGCATCTTTAATGCAAACAAAAAAGAATTAGTTAAAAAAAAAACAGCCCAAAAAAGAATTAGTTAAAAAAAAAAACTCAAAATAGCAGCAATATTTATTTTAGAAAATAAGATGGGGCAGATTAGATTAGAAGTGATTTACTTTCCAGTATTTGCTGGTATTTATTATTATTATTATTACTATTATTATTATTATTATTATTATTATTATTGGTGGGCCATGGGGCTTGAATTCTGGGCCTAGGCACTATCCCTGAGCTTTTCAGCTCAAGGCTACTACTACCCTACCCCTGAGCCACAGCCTCACTTCCTGTTCTCTAATGATTAATTGGAGATAAGAGTTTCTTGGTGTTTAGTGCCGGAGCTGGCTTTGAACCGAAATCCTCAGATCTCAGTCTCCTGAGAAGTAGGATTACAGGCATGAGCCACCATACCCAGCTTTATTTTCTGAATTACTTAACCTTTCTATAAATCTTAGTGTAAAATAAGACATGCATTACTTTTAGTCATAAAAATTAAAGTTTACTTGTTAAACACAGAAAACACAAATACCTGTCTTTTTGTCGTGTAATCTGCCAGGATGTTAAGTAGTTTGTAAAATACCTCGAACCAGGGGAGATAGCTGGGGGGACAAAAATGAACATAAAATGTTAGGGTAAGAGTTAAAAACATGAACCATGACCTACCCAAAGACTGACACATTTCAGGTTTTTTTGTACATTTGAAGACTCTTATCATAAATTGTGCTGGACACTCAGACAGATGAAATGCTAATTCTTTCTGGGATTTTAAAAAAAAGTGCCTTGTGTGAGGCAGAGGATTTAATGTCCCTTATGAATTATCCAGACTAGACTAGGTTCACAGAGAAGAAATTCAGACCAGATTTTGCAATCCAGCAACAGTAACTCCATGGTCCTCAGGAAAGCATTGCCTCAATTTCTCATGATTGGGCACATACAGCCACACAAAGCATGTCAGTGCTGATATCTGCAAGGTATCTCACAGGCTTTAACACATCTACTTTACGTCAACTGCAGGATGAATGTTCAATTGTCCATCTCACTGCCTCGAGCAAGTCTTGACCATTGCTCTTCCCATGGTGACCTGGAGTCTACCCTTCGTGTGGTTCTTGTAATTTCTCTAAAACGCAAATCTGGTGTCCCATTACTATAGGATCCAGCTGTCCACACTGCTTAGGGTAATTTATAAGTCTGTGACCACCTCTCTGGCTGTCCTTTCTATTTCACCATCTACCTACCTGCTTCTCTCATGGGAACCTCAGGATGGAAACACACAGGTATCTTCAAACCTGCTGAGCTAATACTTCTCAGACCTTTTTGCTCACTAACCTGTGTAATTTCTGCTCATACTCCTGACAGCCCTTTACATCTCTCTATTTCTGTTGCATATGCCTTATTTTCCTCCTTGCTGTGCTGCCCTGGTCATATGACTACTTCTGTTATAATATTCCCCACACAACGCAGCATTCAAGGTGTAATTGTCTTCTCAGCAGACTTGGCAAAGAGAGGAAGGAACACATCTTTCTTCCCTTTGTCTTCCCACTGCCCAAAAGCGAGCCTAGTACACAGTCAATGTTCAGCAATATTGAACAAATACAAGCAGATAAAGGCTAGGGAATGGCAAAGACTCCTTAGTACTTAAGGAAAACTTGTTGAAAAGGATCCCCATTCAAGAGGTTTTGTGACTTGCTTTAAATGCTTCTGTTCTCTGCAAGGAATTTTTCCAAAGCTGTGCTCAATAGGCACATGAGAAGTGTCATACCAAGTACTTGCTGTGTCTGCACATGCCTGTTCTCCTGAGCGAATGGCGTCATTACTGATAGGACTAGACCCCAGGCAGAGCACAGATGTGACATGCTGCCTGAGAGGGGATCAACACCATGTACAGATTACTGCTGGGCAGCTGTGGCTAATAAATGAAGTGCGAGGCAATAGAGAGGACAGATAAAGTGCACGTCTGTCTGAAGCCAGCACATGCTACTGTAAAATTTAAGTAGTTTATCAAAATATACTGATAAGCAACTTAACTTTTCACTTCTATGACAGTATTATCACTTAAGTTAATGTGCCTCCATCAGCTCTGGCAGCTGCATATGGACTATTTTGAAGTAGATGGCTGCTGCCCCTCTCTATAGCACTGACTCTAGCAGAGCAATGTAAACATTCAAGAGGGATTAGGCAGGAGATAACATGCTCCCTTCCTCTTCTGCTAATAAACCTCAGTGCGCTAAAAGCCATTAGAGGAGATCAAGAAATCCTCTCAGAAGAAAAGTCCTGCACAGATTAGAGGACTCTTAGTAAACAAATTCAAGCAAGGATTACAAATACTTCTCTTCCTGAAGGAAAAAAATACTGCTAATTAAATCCAGTAATCGGAAGTCAGGATGAAGAAAAAGGGGAAGTAGAGGAAATATTGGCCTGGAAAGCAAAGCTGAGCTTATTTTAGAACTAGAGGATTGGGGAGTGCCTGTGTGTGTGTGGGGGGGGGGGGGGGGCGACAGCATGCTAACTGTGTCAAGACATTAGGACTACAGTCTATCCTGAAACAGCTTTAAACAAGTAGGTTCAACTGACCCATATGGTCCGGGTATAGAATCCCAGCTTTGACATTCACTCACCTTGACATCTTCCTCACCAAACCATTTATTTATTTGTTTATTGTGGGGGAGAGAGGTGCTAGACAGAACCATTGGCAAGGGCAGCATTGCAGTTACCTTGGAAAACAGCTATTTCTTTCTCCCTTTAGCCTTACCGGACACAACTGTTTCCCACATGTGGTCCCCTGTGCATTGACAGATGAATATCTAGCCATGGCAGTGTTAAAGTTTTGAAACTAAACCCCAGCTGTCTTCTTCTTCAAAGGGCCCCTACTTCCCCAGTTGGGAGGCCAGGGTTCACAGCTGAACTGTGTCCACTGTCGTTTCCGGTCCTGCTTCATTAGTGCTGGCACCACGTCTGCAGGTGAGGACACCGAGTACCTACTCCATTTTGTGTATGTCTGTCATCAATGAGTAAACAATACTTCCCTGTCTAGAGACAAGAAACAAATACTCCATTATACTGCCCCTCCCTGGCCACCTACAGGGCCCAAATCTATTGGCCCTGCTACACATACCACCTTTATTTGATCATTTCTGTTCAGACCATAAGAGACCATCTGAATGGCAAGCTCAGTACCAGGGCCACTGTACTTATAGTCAGAAAAAACACCCAACTACGACATATACATGTATATGATTAATCTGAAGTGTGTTGAATATCCAAAGGAATGGCTTCTATTTCAGTGTCAAAAGTATTTAAATTAAAAAAAAAACAAATTTAAAAGTTCTTTCATTTTTTTCCCTAGAGCTCTAGTGCAATGCCTGAGCCTAATAAAAATAGAGGAATGGAGGGGAGGGGTATAGCTTGGGTGGCTGAAACGGGCCAAGTTGAGGAAGGGGTTACCTGGGAAAATGGCTGTCGGTAGTTGACAAGAAAGCAGTCCTCTCAGAAGGGAAACTTAGCACAGGGTTAGAATCCAAGTGGGTATGGAGGTGCCCTGCTGAGGGGTGATCTGGCACAGTACTTTGGAGAACCAGGAAGAGTAGGACTTTTTGGCAATGAAAAGCCTGAGGTAAATCAGGATTAAGGAATGATTGACACAGGGAATAGTCTGGTTTGGGAGTGTAAGAACTTAGGAGGGGCAAGGAAAAAGTTCTTGTTAGGTGTGCATGTATATAGTATACAGAGTTTGATCAGCAATGATGGTAAAATGAAATGGAGCATCTAAAAGGCAGTTCAGCAGGAGACAACAGAGCTGGCTAGGAGGAGCATGTCCCTGAGAGGTGATCAGGAACTATCTAAGCAATTGAAGATGATGTCCATGATAGGAGAAGTACACACCCAACTCTGCTCTGATAGTAATCCAAACAGAGAAAAGCAGCTATGTGGGGAGAGGGCTGCAGAAGAGGGAGACTGTTTATGGACAGCAGGTAAATACACAGTGGGAACCAATTATCTGAATAATCAGAGACTCAAATTATAAATATGAAGATAGAGAAAACAAGAATGAATACTGGGGCTGGGAGTTTAGCCTAGTGGTAGAGTGCTTGCCTGGCATGCATGAAGACCTGGGTTTGATTACTTGGTCCCACATACATAGAAAAAAAAAAGCCGGAAGTGGTGCTGAGGCTCAAGTGCTAGAGCGGTAGCCTTGAGAAAGTCCAAGGACAGTGCTCAGGCCCTGAACTCAAGCCCAGGACTGGCAAAAAAAAAAAAAAAAAAAAATGCTGGCATCAAACTGGAATGGATAGAACTATGTGAAATCATGTTGCTGAGTAAACAGGCAGGTAAATAAGGATAGAAGAAACAAATACAACTAATAGTTGTACATATAGATTATCCGCATATGTATATTCTCTAGCTTTAACCACATAGAAGCTTCAAAGTAGAGATCCCCAATTATAATAGTTTACTGTCAGATCTTGATTTCTAAATACCATTCTTCAGTAAAGGGAAGCAGAGATTCTTTAAGAACTAAGCCAGACCCAGAGAAACATAGTTTGCATGGTTTCTCTTATTTGTGGTAGTCAGAGTGTGCCTGTAAATCTACAAGTAAACACACTGGATGGTAAAACAAACAAACATCAAACACTAGGACATGGTAAATTATAGAGGACTTTAGGCATTCACACAAAGTGATGCCAAAAGAGTATTCTTAGCAGAAGAACAAAAGGCATAATACCTATGTGTATCTGATTATATAAAATAACATTTATTGAAATGGACTCCAGAAAAAGAAGAGATTTTTTTTCTTGGTTACCGTTTTTGTTTTCTTTTGTCTTAATTGTTCATTTGTCTGTTCTTGGGAGGGCAAGGGAGAGCAGAGAAATGATGGGACATAGGACAAACAAATGTAGCAGTGGTGCTCAGGAGACATTGTGTCGAAAATGAACTACACAACTTGTGGGTGGGGACAGGAGGGAAAAAACTAGGAAACAGGGAGGGAAAGAGTGACATTTGTTCAAAAAAGAAATGTATTGTTTATCTGACTCACATAACTATGACCTCTCTGTTCATCACCTTTATAATAAAAAAAATGCATGAACAGGAAGAAAGAGCTGTCATCTTCCCAAGCTGGTGTAGGGAAATAGATCATCCTAAGGGGCGGGGGGGGGGGGAGGGAGCAAACAAATAGTGCTCAACCATAGTCAGGACATATCAACAGGACACAAAGGCCAATGAGCATGGGTTCCCACTGACAAAAATCTATGAGAATTTGAGCATCAAAATAAATAATGACAGGACTAACATAGGAAGTCAAGAGGCCATACAGATATTAATAAATAATTGATAAAGTAACAGAGTCCCAACGTATTTCTTTACTATCTATTCATTAATCACAAAGAAAAAAAACAAAAGAGAAGCATCAAGATGCTACTTTAATCAAATAATAAGAAACTGAAATGACGAGAAAGTGGAGTGAGAGCGCAAAAGATGTGGTAGAAGAAAACACCATCAGTTTTATCATAGTTCTGTTAAAGTAGAAGCTCATTGTGAGGAAACACTGGATAAACTGAAGCCGAGAAGCACCTATAAAACAGCTGAGCCTTGTTCATAAAGGAGGAAGAAGCATTCTAAAAAAATAAACAAGACTGGGGCTGGGAGCATAGCCTAACGGTAGAGTGCTGACCTAGCATGCACAAAGCCCTAGATTCGATTCCCCAGTACCACATACTCAGAAAAAAGCCAGAAGTGGTACTGTGGCTCAAGTGGCAGAGCACTAACCTTGAGCAAAAGTGTCTAAGGACAGTGTCTAGCCTGTGAGTTCAAGCCCCAGGACTGGCAAAAGAAAAAATAAAAATAGACAAGACTGAAGGATACTAAAAAGATAGAGAAGAATTGGATTACATTAAGAATGTTAGAATAGATAAGATTATAAGATTCAGATAATGTTTAGATTAGGTAAGAATGTTGAACCAAATTCATGTCCTGATTTTTACAACTGTGATGTATTTATGTAGAATAATGTTCTTTTCTTTGGGGTGGGAAGAACTGTGATAAACTCAAGGTCTTGTATTCATAGGTGCTTGAACCAGCCAACCCTCCAGCCCTTTCTGCTTTGCTGATTTTTGAGATAGAGTCCTACTTTTATTCCAAGCCAGACTAGACTGTGATTTCCCCCTATTAACATTTCTCACCATAGGTAGAATGAACCTGTACAGGCATAAACCACATATCCGGCGTTGAGATGTGTCTTGCACATTTTTTTTTCTTTTCACAGGCTTGCCTGGAACTGGAATTCTTCAAATCTCAGTCTTTCAAATAGCTAAGATTACAGGCATGAGCCAGAATGAGCCATCATATTCAACCCCTAATTTTTTTTTGGTGGGGGGGGGGGGGCGGTCGTGGGGCTTGAACTCTGGGCCTGGGTGCTGTCCCTGAGCAATTCAGCTCAAGGCTACTGCCCTACCCCTTGAGCCACCTGGTTTTCAGGTGGTTAACTGGAGATAAAAGTCTCCTGGACTTTAGTGCCCAGGCTGGCTTTGAACCGAGATCCTCAGATTGCAGCCTCCTGAGTAGATAGGGTTACAGGGATGAGCCACCATGCCCAGCTCCTAAAAAAATTTTTTTTATGGATTGTAGGACTTGAACTCTGAGCTTGGGCGCTGTCTCAGTTCTTTAGTTCAAGCCTACTACCCTACCCCTTGAACCACAGAGCCACTTCCAGTTTTCTGGTGGTTAATTAGAGATAAGAGTCTCATGGTAGACTGGCTTTGAACTGAGATCCTCAGATCTCAGCCTACTGAGTAGCTAGGATTGATTATGGGGGTAGCCACCACCCTACTCCTGGACCTGGACATTGTGCCTGAGCTCTTCAGCTCAAGGCTACCGAACCATCCCTTGAGCCACAGCGCCACTTACAATTTTCTAGTAGTTAATTGGAGATAAGAGTCTCATGGATTTTAGTGCCAAGGCTGGCTTTGAACCACAGAACAGAGAAGGGATAATTCTTCCACTAAAATATTTTAAACACATAAATCAAGAATATACATACTAATGATATAAGTTGATAAAAATTAACATATGACTATAATGCATAACATACAATATATAGAGAGAACAGTAGAAGGGTCTAGAAGAGGTAGGTACTAGTATGAGAAGTAGACTAGAGAGAGTGGGCATGAACAGGATCATAGGAAGAAAATACTTCTCTGTAGCATAGTCAAGAGCTGAGACTACTGAAGAAGGATGTCCTAAATGATGAATAATTTAAATCTGAAAAGAAGAGATTATTTCCCCTCACTTCAGTTCTTAGTAGAGACCAGTGGGTGCCAGCTTTATTAGAACCAGGGTACAATTTGGTATCCTAAAAGAAAAATCTTAGTTAATGTTAATTAGGTCACCACCATAATTTGAAGAGGATCAATATAATGCTCTGGCTTTATGTTAGAAGAGAAATAAAAAAGAAATAAATTTCAGATGAGATTTTTACCCCATAAATACCGAAGCACATTCTATGAAAAGATTTGATAAAGCAGCAGCTTGTGCAGAAAACTGGTGGAGCTGCTTCTACACATGGAGGTCAACACATTTAAGAATAGGAAAAATGACACAGAATCAAGTCTTCCCATTGTCTTTGGCAAATTTATGGAGAACTCTTGAAACTCTACCTTGGAGTGTCTAGGAGAGGCATTATTCCCCCTTTTTCTAATTCTTGTCTGAAGATTCTGCCAAGATCACTGAATCCTCTAGTTAAGCTTATAGGGCATTCACTATCTAAAGCTGTCATATTTTAAACATGACAAATGCTGAGAGGAAGACAGACTTGAGTCTAATAACTCTAGGTGGTAGTGGTGGGGTTCCTCTCAGTTCGATTACTTCTTGACTGTAGTACCTCATTTCAAGAAATCATCTCTCAAAGTCTCAAGTCTTTTCTATACAAAGATGCAAACAAACAACTAATATATACACCAAATGTACCTAATCTGGCAATCAGACACCCTATCTGGCACCTTACCTTTTTCCCCATTTTTTATTCCAAATGATCTTAGTGGTGGAATGAATACTCTCTTGGGGTCCTGGTTTCTGAGTCAGAAACTCCAGCACTCTATAGGAATCCTCCCATCCCTGTGCTCAAGCAAGGTGGGTCAGAAAGTATAGCTATAGGAAGAAGAAAATAGCAAAATGTGGCTGCCTCCAATACTAGTCCTCATTTAGGCCTCCCAGTACGACCTGACAGATCTGCTCTCTGTCAGTCAATGTCTCAAGCATTGGCAATAAAATGAAAACTGACCACAGAATAAACTCCAGTCCACCATACCCAGGATATAGAAGCTCATGAAGTCCATACTAGAGATGCTGGACACTCAAGTCATTGACAGTGGAAGACCTACTAGTAGTACTAGCCCAGTTAACAAACAACAAAGGGAAACAACAACAAAACAAGCATGGTTACACACTGCCACACCAAAAGAAAATAATTTCAATATCAAAGGATAAGAAAAGCCTTTGGGAAACCGAAGTCCTCAATCACTTTTAGGGGAAATGACTCCTTTTAGGATTATGCATGAAAATCAAACATGAAGGGCTATTAAGTCAGAGAAATTGCAACTCCCTTCCCTCAACACATACACACACACCACCACCACCACCACCAACAACAGTTTTTTTTTTTTTTGGCTCATGAATTATTTTTCCTAAGAATCAATGAATTCTCAGAATTAAAAAAACTAGATTTTGAGCTGGATGCTGTAGCTAATGACTGTAATCCTAGCCACTCAGGAGACTGAGATTTGAGGATTGTGGTTCAAACCCAGTTGGGGCATGAAAGTCCATGAGCCGATTATCTCCAATTAACCACCAGAAAACCAGAAGTAGTGCTGTGGCTCAAGTGGTAGAGCCTTGAGCTGAAGATGTCAGAGACAGTGCTCAGACCCAGAGTTCAAGCCCCACAACTGACAAAAACAAAACAGTAACCTAGATTTTATTGAATAAGCTTATTTTCAGAGTTTTAGATTTACTTATTCTAGATAAAAATCCCCAAGTTTCCCCCATTTTACCACAAACCTGTACTCCTTGTTTAAATAAACATATTTTATTTCCAGAAAACAAGGATGTTCATGATATGGCTTACATTAAGACTCAACCCAGTAGGGCTTCATCAATATGCTTACCTCTGTCTTTTTCATTAACATAAAACTGTACTGAATGTTCAACCCCCTTCTTGTGCCAGGCATATGTCATGTTTCCAGTTGTACTGTCATACATCTTAGGAAGGTCTGCATGCTCACCTAGATATACATGTGTCTTAGCAGTTGGGGAGATCACAATGTGAGCAGTACATACTGGTAGCCGGCCTGAGTCAATGCTATGACAGCAGGTCACAGAGGGGACAGAGAGGCTCCGAAAGTCTTCCCAGAGGAAGTAACACTTTACTAATCAACTCTGCACCAACTGCAGGAGACCCACTTGGAACTGATATTAGCTCTGTCACTTACTAGCTGTGGTCTGAGCCATGTTCCTTCTTCCTTCCTCATCTGTGAAATGGGGATGTAACGCTTACCCTCATATGGCTATTTGGAGAGTGAAACTTACCCTGAATGCACCTCCTGCTATGGTTGGAACATTCACTTTGTTCTGCCTGGATAAAGTCACATTCATTACTATTAAGATCAAAAGTCAAAGGAACTGTATCAGGAGAAAACACATCTTCCCACTTTGGGAGATCAAACCAGTGTTGCCTGACCTGAGCTGCTTTGCTCATAGCTGCTAATCTCAAATTGTAAATTTAGTATAGTATTCTGTTAAGTTCAGGGATCTCTGACATGTCCATAATTAATAGCCCATTGTGATAAATATTGCATTTATGCTGGAAAATGAATTCCTAAGAAATACTAATTTTCTTTATGCAAGTACACTAACACAAGCACACATGCATGCCCATGCTTATACAAATTTACCCAAACATTTACTTGGATTTGATTTTGGAAACAAGGCTCTTTCCTCTCTTGATGGGTACTCAATAATTGCTGCTTTTAGAGGGTGGATTTGTCATCATCTTTTCTATGGCAGTAAGACTGATTGAAGGAGATTGCTTGGGAGAAAAGCACAGGGACACTTTTCTGTTATCACCAGTGAAGTGTTGGTATCAGGAGGCCTTTGGAGTAATAGCACCTGCACTGACAGCTCGGTGTAATTCTTGGTATTTTCCACTGAGTCTGGAGAGGGTGAGCATGCAGGCCTTTCATCATTCTCCCCAGAGTTCATGAAACTGCTCCTGAAAGTTTTTCTCATTCAGAACATCTGATTTATGGGTGAAATTACTACTATAATATAATGTAATAGGCTAGTGAGGTTCCAAACAAGGCCTACTTTACTGAAGTTTTCATAGCCCACAAGTATCTCCCTATAAAACAACAACAAAGACATAAGAAGTCCTATCCTACTTTCAGGAGTTAAAAACAAACTTAATTATCTCACTGAGGTACCATTTGACATTATTCTCATTTTAGAGGTAAGAAGTAAAAGCTAATGGTAAAGGCAGCGAGGAGGAGAGTGTTATCAAGTGTTAAGCCCTCGGTGCTTTGAAATATTACTCCACATTACAACTAAATGAAATAAATTACTACCCCAATTTCTAGATGAGAAAACTGAGGCTCAGGGAACTGAAGTGACTTTCCTAATATGACAGGGCTACTAAAAGCACAGTCCATTTTATTTCTAAGTCTTACTTGCTCAGTATTAGGTGCCATATTGTCAGCAGGTAAAACGATTAGCCCTGAGATCAGGCTACAAAATTCCTCCCTTCAAGTTCTCACTGTAATGCTCGGATAAAAAGAAAGTCAGCTTCCAAAAGCCCTCAGCTATGTGTTCTGAGCAATCCAACTCTGGCTGCTTCCCAACGATGCAGTGTATTTTCTCACTCTGCGAGCTCCAGGGACACTAGTCATGTGCCTGCTTTTTATTGCTTTATGAATTAGTATACACATTATATTTGGAAACAGATATAAATAGCTTAATTTAAAATGTCTTAATCAAACACAGCAAGAGAATTTTTTGTTTCCAATGCTTCATGTCAGGACTCAATGCCTCTTCTACTCTAAATGTTTATTTTTTAAGAAGTTATCTAGAAAACCCATAGCCTCTGTCATAGATTCTTAAACTGTTCTTTTTAATTAAAGTCTAAAGCTATAAATGTATGTTCATGGTGACAAGGAAATGCTGGATTTGACAGGACATCAGTTTCCATAAGCAGTACTCATTTAAGTTCATTTCCACCTCCAGATCCCGGCTTGAACATTATATCATTCAATCTCAAATCTCTCTATAAAAGTGTCTGGCTGTTTCTCAGACCCATTTACGCTCTATGCTTCAGTGCCTTTCCTTGGCAACGTTTTCCATATGCTTAACTTCTTTTAGGGAAGGAGTTCTGTCTTAACAGTACACCAATCAATATAAGCAG
Organism: Megascapheus bottae; assembly: GCF_031878675.1. Classification (NCBI taxonomy): domain Eukaryota; kingdom Metazoa; phylum Chordata; class Mammalia; order Rodentia; family Geomyidae; genus Megascapheus; species Megascapheus bottae. The sequence continues at coordinate 81,933,925 of NC_143511.1, forward strand.
GCAGGTAAAGAAAGGAAGGAGGAAAGGCAGGCATACAGAGAGAAAGTAGGATATGAATGTAGCTGTTTTAATAAAAGCAATGCTTGAGAAGGTGAAACATTTGAGAGCAAAAGAAAATGAACATAGCATCTAGCCCCAAGCAGTCAGAGTTCTGAGCTTGGATTTATAACTCAAACACTTTACCATATGCAACTTGAGATACTACTAGTAGCACTACTGGGGATTTATGACTTATGACTTGTTCATATTTAATTTGTAACCAAACACTTCCCCTTCCTCTTAGCTACTTCAGAACTCTTGATTAACTCTTGTTTTCACAGGTCAGAGGTTAAATAAAGGAAGGGAAGCACTCTGAAGTGAGACTGCCCAGAGCACCACATCCAAGAGTGACCCTGTACAAGGAACATTAAAATAAGTGATAAGGCTAGAGATTGTTTCAGACAGCTGATGTTCAAAGCCTCCTTAGGGTATAAGGCAGAACCTTACAAGTAAAGAGTAGGCAACAAAGACAGACAGGAAATTGGTCTACTCTCAAGTTACCTTAGCGATGGAACAACTCTCTCATCAAGAGGTCTTTCCCCAAATGTTTTTGGAAATAAGACTGAATGTTCTAAGGGAAGGTAAAGCAAAATTTGTGCAAGCCAAGTAATCCTTCTTGCTTAACAACAAGAATCTGTTTCACTCACCAGATCACCATTCTCTGAAGAAATTGCTACTTAATTTTGCAGCCACTTTGGGCCAGACTAAGGAAAGAAAAATTCTCTGTAAAAAAAAAAAAAAATCACATATAATACAGCAGCCTTGCTGAAGAGGATCTACTATGTCCAATGACAACAAGATCTGCTTGTTTCCAGGCACTGTATTTTGTTGTTGTTGTTGCTGCTGCTGCTGTTGTTAGTTTTGCTTTGCTGCTCAGGATACATCAAACATATTAAATATTACTGAACTTCCATCAATTTAGGAATTACCACAAGAGGAACACCACAAATTTATTAACTAATTCCAAGTGGGTGTTACTATACCCTCAGATAACAAATGAAGAAAATGAAGCACAGAAAGGCTTATAAATAACCTCAAGTTACACAGCCTCATAGTAGATCTAGATCCATGTGGCTAATACATCAGCTGGTACCTCTATGAAAAATTTCTTTCAGAAAAACCATATATACTTTGCAATTTTCATTGTTTCCTAAGTGTTGCCAAAACAGAGTAACAACTCATTTGTTTAGTGATATCATTGCCTAAGAGAAGCCAGTCACTAGACAAGGCTCAAAGTTCAGGTCTTTATGCAAAATCACAATGGTGTCAAGAATGGTCTAACAGGCACAGTTAACAGCAAAACTTGGACAGTGTGAGAAGCAAAGGCTGGGCTGCCTTGAAGGGAGGAAGAGTGTACATCTCTCTGCACCATAATCACCCAGCAACTGCCTTGTGAAACTGCTTTCCTCCCGTGTCCTTCAAAGCACAGAGAAGCCCAAGTTCTAGCAATCCAAGGAGTTAGGAATCCAGGACACGGAGATCAGAGCTGGAACATTAAATGCCGTTAGTCACTCCCTGCCATGAGTTTTGATAGAAACCCTACCCTTCTGCTTGTCCTGATTTTTCTAATGATCTTTGTACTTATGGATTTTATTTTACCCAGAAAAAGTAGTCTACAAAATATTATTAAGTGTTATTAAAATATTATAAGGCCTTCTCAAAATATGGCTGAATTTATAAATGTTAAAAAAGAAACACTGAACACTGCACGTTAGAAAGATGCTTAGTCAGAGTAACTCTTAGCAGAAATCAGTTTCTTAAATATAAATTCTTAACCTTATTTATGAAAGACAACAGGAACGTTGTCTTTTAATGAGTAAGTACTAAATGCAAAAAAATTTAAATAAGCAGAAAAATTATGTGAATTTATTTTTAGTTGTATTAAATCTTGTGACTTAATTTTCTGGTAATAAATTATTGTACCTATTTTCTTAGTCACACACACTGCTAAATATGTAATCATTTAATAAATTCAAGCAACAAAAAAATCATGTTTTAGCATACTTTTAATCATGTGAGAAACTATATGAAAGAATATGAAATGAAAAAAGCAACACTCAGCCACCATCATAAACAATCTCATATATTAGAGAAAGACTAGAAGATAAGAATATTAATTCTGGTTCTTCTTAGGTTAGGATGTTGTAGATAATCTTTTGTTTCCTGTTACACTGTTTTCTAATTTTCTGTGCTTATACATTGAATACACAGTGCCTTAAAAATTATAAAGATAAGCTGTCTTTGAAGTACTTTGTAATTTGTAATGGTAAATACTTAGATGCAATCTATAGCACAATGGAAAGATTACAGTAAATTATGAACTTTCAAAATGATGGAATAATACGTATTCATTAAAATTAGTCTATCTCTAGAAAGAATGATGACATTCAAATGTATAATATATTTAAAGGCAGGCTCCATGAATGAGAAAATGATTTTTCATCTCAAGTTTTCTACAATAAATATGGATTTTTTGGGGGGGCTGGTCATGTAGCTGAGCAGTAGTCCCCAAATTCAATCCCCAGCACCAATAAGTAAATACAAGTACTTTTTATTAACTTCTACATAAATAAAAATGCAATACCCTTTTAAATAAACAAACATGCACATCTGATTCCTCTGGCTCCCTGATTCCCAGACATCTGGCTGACAGTGAGGAGGAGTGCTGGGCAGGAAAATAAAGGCAAGCCTACCTCCTTGCTTCTTCCAGCAGCTCCATAACTGTGATGATCAGCTCCCAACAGGCATAAAGCTGGCAGTTTGTACTCTATAACTGCTCACTCCAAAGCTCCTGCTTTTCCCCTGCATTGTTCTTTTCCTGATCTCAGTTGTGGGAAGGGTGGGTTGATAAGAAAGTTTCCAGTAATCTTCCTTACAGTGGTCTCAGTAAACCCTGAAGGACTTCAGGAATGAAGACACAATAGTTTACCCAAGGCCATTCTTTGTGAGAAAGGTAAGAAAAAGGGGTCAGAATTTATTTTGACTACAAAGTTGGTCCATTTATTTCAGCAGTTAGTAGGCAACAATAGCTATCAGCGGAAGGCTACACAGCTTAGCTTAATACTCAACACAGCATAGTACCGCCTAACTTCTAGGAACTCTACATGTCCTGGGAGAAGAGATATAGAATTGGTTAACAGCAATGTAATGTATAGGTGCTACAATCTAGTCAGCAGCAAGAGCTGTGGGGACACCAAGGAAGGGCATCACAATTGGAGAACCAACTTCATGAGGAAAGAAGCTGTATAAAAGAGAAGTCAAGCATGACAGAGGTAACTTTCTTTGGGTGGTATTTTTACAGAGTGAAAATGTGGTAGGAGGAGGCATCCAAGTATAGAGAAGACTAGAAAAGTTCCAAGAGCCCAGCTTCTGAGAAGCTTTCTGTGCCCAACAAGAAAGGTAGCTTTTCCTGAAAGTAGAGATAAGAGTCTAACCCATTTGCCTTTTTTGGGGGATTGAAGTGTCAATCCTGGAGCTTGAACACAGGACCTGGGCACTGTCCCTGAGCTTATTCACTAAAGGCTAGTATTCTACCACTGGAGCCATAGTACCACTTCTGGCTTTTTCTGAGTAATTTATTGGAGATAAGAGTCTCATGGACTTTCCTTCCCCTGGCTGGCTTCTAACAGCCATCCTCCTATCTCAGTCTCCTGAGTAGCTAAGATTACAGGCTTGAGCCACTGGCACCTGACTCCATTTTGCCTATTTAAAAGATCAGATAAACAGCATTGCATGAGGAACCAAAGACATAGGTGTGGAATAAGATATACCCAAAGGCTTAAGACCAAGATAGTGAGTGAAGTCCCTAGAGAAGCAGAAGGTCCTAAAAGTGTACATTTTTGTTAGAACTCTTTTAATTACTGAACACAATTTTAAAAAAATATTTTAAGTGATTTTTTTAAGTAGTTTCAGTTCAAAATATGTGACTGCAGAAGTTAGATCCAGGAAAAGAGTCCTAAAAAGTGAGCTCCTATCAGAGGTTGGCCTGAACCTGCTAGGCAGAAGGTGGCTTATGTCCTTAGAAGCAGCAGATAGGACAGACCAAGGGGCAGGCAGAGTCAGCCCATGGTTACCTCCAGAGCTGTCACCTCATCTCTTCCAGAGTGTTTCCCTCTGCAGAAGAGCAGTACTCCTGTTTACCTAAAAAGGGTGATTCTATCCAAGAAATTGGGCAATACACTATAAATTGCCTATATCAGTTCACAGAATGTACTTGGCAATCCAAACTAGGTAACTTCTGCTATGGCTATTAGTTAGGTCAGAGTCAGCTAACTGCTCTTTCAGGAAAATGGTTCCCAGTAAGATTTTGAAATATATTAAATATCTGTAAAATGCTGACTGTCATGTATATATAGATGTTACTTGTAACTATTTTTAAGACTGCTTCAGTCACAGAATACTAGGCTAGTCCAACGGGTTCTTCACCTAACACAAGAGTTTATTTCAAAGACAGAAGGAAAACAAAATTTAAAAGATGGTGAACATATACATGTTGAGGGGGGAAGTTAGTCCTTCCTAACTAGATAAAATATGGTAGCTGGGGCAGGCTACCAGACTGCAGAGCATATTTACCTATTTGACCAATAGGACCAGGAACATGCTCTAAGGGGTTGGAGGCCAAGGACCTAGGAGAAAATCCGCTATGACCCCTTCTTGCACAAAGAATTGTTTTGCCATTTCTTAGGCTTTCAACTAAATTGGTTCTGCTTTTAAAACTTTTTGGTCCTTTAAATGAACCTGAACCCTAGACAGCATCAATGTCACCAAGATTTTTTCATTCATTCTTTAATGAACATCTCTTTTCTAAAATTACAAATACTTCCTACATTCTCCTCTCCAAAATAATTCTTTACATAGTTAACTGATTACATACAACTTAACCCTAGAGGATTTAGTTATGCTACGGTGATATAAAAGACAGCAATCATAATATGATTGTCAGAGCTAACATTAAAAAAAACACATGGATGTTAACATTTCTGCCTCTCAAAAATGTTTGAACTTAACTTTTACAGCTCTGTAACAAAAAAGCTTCAGTTAAATTGAAAAATTGAAAGATCAGCTCTGCATTTACATCTAGCCACAGAATGGCCAGAAGCTCAGCCACACTCCATCAGGCATTGCCACTACCTCTCACCTAGGTTGGGACAGGGCTGATTCCAGCTGTAGCTTATACAAGAGCAAAATGAGGCCCTTAGATATAAAGTGCCTCATTCATGATCACGACACCAATAATGGGGCAGATCAGATCTGAAGTGAGCTCTCAGGATCCAAAACTCACCATTTTTTTTCCTTTTCTTAAAAATCGGATTTGACTCTCATTTATTAAAACACATCCATTCTATGTTTACCTTTAAATGAGTTTTGATAACAATATATAACTGAATAACTACCACAACAGACAGGCAGGCAGGCAGGCAGGCAGGCAGGCAGGCAGGCAGAAAGATACATAGATGCATTCCCAGGAACCCAAATATTCTCTTGTGTCCTACTGAAAAGACTGAAATTCAGTCTTTCAACAAGGCATCCACTTGCAATATAGAGACAGAGAACACTTCTATGGCACATCATCCAGCTAGTTCACACTGTATATTGGTAGTCAATCCTTGCCCTGGTACCCACTAAATCCCTTCCTGTTCCTATAATTTTGCCTTTTTTCAGAATGCTATATAAGTAGAATAACAGTATCTGGAATTTGAATATGGCTTCTATCATCTTAGTGTACACAGTCTTAGTATACATATACATCTTAGCTTTTTGTTCCACTGCAAACCAATGAAAAACAAATTTTAAAGGTAACATACTCCCATGGATATTGCCATGTATCCCAGGTCTACTTACTGCATCAAAACAAGCATATCACTCACAAACTTCACTGGCTGCATTAATATCAGCAATCTATTTGTAATACACCTCACATATGCATGAAGTACTTTTTCTATTTGGGGGATGAAACCTCTGAATCATAGCATGCTTTCTCTGGGTAAGTGAGATGGCATCAAGAGTTTTCTACTTGACTAGAAAAGTTAGAACCCAAGTTTTTATCATTTGGCTCAACTGTGGAAGACAAGAGAAGCACAAAAGTGGCCACTTGCTCCAAAGTTTTCAGTTCTCTCATTCTGTAGAATGAGTTTAGAGAACATAAATTTACCTATAGCCACACAACAGTTCACTAATCCCATACCTAGTTATCTCTGTCCCTAATAATTAGTAATCCTCCAACACTACTCTCCTTTCCTTCTGTCTAGACAAAGATACAAGAAAGAAGCTGCTGTCTTTAAAACCTAATTGGATAGGGAATGGGGGAAAACAAGATGAGAGGTGGAGGTGGGAGGGAGGGAAATGGGGACCAAGACATATGAAAGGGTATCAACGTATGGGAATTAATGCACCATCTATCTGGCAAATATCATGTAACCCTTCTATTAATTACAATAAAAAATATATGAAAAAAAAAACCCTAAACTGTCTCGAACATCAAGATTTCATCTGTGTCTCACAGGAATTTCCCATATTGTCTTACTAATCAGGATTTGCAATGATGCCTATTTAGTGCCAAAGCTCGTCATCCTGTGTCTTTTGTACATATTGATAGCTGCTTTGGAATCTTTTTGGCTTAGTATTCTTCAGAATGAATACTCATTTGGTCATCAAGCATTTATTGACTTGTGAGTCCTTTTGCTGGGTCTTGGTACAAATGGGTGAATCAGATACAATGGGTGAATCAGATACAATCTGATATAGAGCTTAGTGTCTAGTGGAGAATTCAGATATGCATTTTAAAAATGATTAATGAGCCAGGCACCAGTGGCTCAGGCCTGTAATCCTAGGTACTCAGGAGGCTCAGTTCTAAGGATCAGAGTTCAAAGCCAGCAATAAAGTCCATGAGACTCTACCTTCAATACACTATTCAGAAAATGTAGTGCTGTGGCTCAAGTGGAGAGCACTAGCCTTGAACACCAAGTGGATCCTAAGTTCAAACTGGAGGAGGGAGAGGAGGAGGAGAAGTAGGGGGGAGGGAGAGGAGGAAGAGGAGATTCATGAGATAAATGCTGTGAAAGAAGTATGTGCATGTACTCATAATATCTTGCATATGAATGTGAGTAGGCTACTAATATCATCATTTGTGACAGAATTCCTTTTAGCCTTAACAGGCATCGCTTACTTGCTTGCTTGCTTGTTTGCTTGCCTGCTTGTAGTGCTGGGCATCAAACCCAAGACTATGAACATATTAGGCAAGAATTCTGTCACTAAACTAGAATCCCAATTGAATGACATCAGAAGATCCTCTCTGTATGGAATGACAGTTCAGTAAAGACCACAGGCACACTAAATCACAAAAGTGATTCCCCAGAAAAGGCTACTTTATTGTTATGAACAATTTTCTTCATCTACCTTTTTCTGTATTATGAAAGAAACTAGCACTTTTGTCTGGGTCCAGAATGCAAAATCAGGAAATAAAATGGCAAGTCTTACAACTGTGAACTTCAATCAGCTCATTACAAACCAAAGAGACATATTTGAATGCATGTTGCTACATTCATTTACCTATTCTGCCAAGCCATTCAATTACATGATTTCAGATTTTATATAAAAATACAGCCATGTTTCTTTCAAAAGCTGGTATTTGGAGAAAAGTGATTAGAACAGCATGCTATGATATGTTAATACAGTGGTTTCATTTAATGGACAAAAGCAGTTTCTGAAATGCCCTCTATACTTTTAAATTATTGCACTTAGAATTCATGACTACAACGTGTCTCAACTTTTTTCTTTACTGCTGTACAATACACTTTGCTGCTACTGTGAATGCAAACAAAACACATTATCAGAAGAGTTTTATTAGCATTTATAATCTTAAGCAAGACATATTTAAAGGTGGGAAGTAGATATAGTAGGTTTTGAAATCATGTGAATACTAAAAAAGGATAAAGTACGGTAATGGGGGGTGGGGAACAGAATGGGAGAGAAAATGCTAGGGCAAGAAGAAAGTCTTAAAACAAAATTTAACATCCCCTTGAAGGGATAGGGCAAAAAAGAGCTGGCATTTATTCTAACCAGAAGCAGCTGTTGCGTTCGAATTAGAAAGCATTCCTAATGAATCAGCAGTTCTTATAATAAATATACTCCCCTTTGAAATGTGAGGATTCTGCTATGAGAATTTCTTTTGATATATATTTTACATGAACTCATTAGACAGAGAAGAGGCAAAGATTGAGCATGTTCCTTTCTAAATTACTATAGCTATCTTACCCATATCATGAGCTCAAGGTTGTTAGTCTGTGCACAGGAAAACAAAGAAAAGAAAAGCATAAAGCTAAAATAGCTTTTACCCACAAGCAGATCTCTGAACCACTCTAAGTAAACTCCCTAAGGTAACAGCCACCTCTTACCAAATGCTGGCCACTACATAACCTAGGGACAGTTAGGCTGAAAATAGAAATCAGCACTATACAATAAAAGAGATGTTCCTTTTGCTTTAGAAAAATCCCCAAATATCAACTCAGCTGGCCATAATAGGAGAGAAGATACATATACACCTATTTATTTCACCCCACCTAAGTTCCATATTCCTCTCTTTTCTTGTACTAGGCTAAAATGCTGTTTCTCTAAGCAAAAATCAGTGTTCTTATTAATTTAAATAAAATATTATTTAAATTTTTAAAATTGTTTTATTAACTTTAAGTAGTTGTCCAAGGGAGACAAAAAGTTCGCATAAGACACATGTTCCCATATTATCCTATCCACCAGCTATTGTCATTTTTCCATTTATTCATCACCACCTCTCTCTATTCCTTCCATCTGTCTGCCTATCCTAGCTCTTCCATTCTGTGGTGGGCTTCCAGGATTCCTGGAGCATCATTTGAAGAATTCTCTCTGCTAAGAGCAATGCAATTTTTTACATTTTGAGTAGTTAGGAGACTAATATTCAAAAGGGCTCCAGAAATTTGTCTGGGATAATTTGATAAATGTTAGAGATTAAAAAAAAAAAGTAAGTGAAACTGGCTCCAAAACCACCCTCACCTGTGTTGTCTTCCATGCAACTTCTATCATAGATACTGTGCTTCCTGGGCACTATTTCTTCATGAAGTTCTCACAAAGAGACCAAGGCAGAGAGGGGCTAAGTCAGCTGACTAATATGTAATTCCATATTAAGAATAGGACTCAATGTCCTAGGGCATGGACCACAACAATGACTTGTTTGAAAGGTTTAAGTTTAACCATTAAGCTCACACCACAGAATTTCCTTAGACTGCTTCCTGTCCATAGGTTTGCATTTCCACAAAAATGCCCAACCTGGCTCACATAGATCTGGCCAGGCCTTTATAAACAATAAGGACAGCCTGATTACTTTATGTATCACTTTGCCCAACATTCTATATTGGATGACTCTCCTGGCTTTGAAAATGCCTCATTCCATGAGGGGAGGGAAGAGGGGGTAGAGGAGGGAAACAGGGACAAAAACATGAGAAGGAGTAGCAATGATTGTTAAGAAATGCACCTTATATGTGGTGAACATAATGTAGCCCTTCTATTAATTATAATAAAAACTTTCAAAACAAAAAAGAAAATGCCTCATTCCATGAAGATGATATACAAAAAAAGACACAGGAAAGGAAATTCAGACATCTGACATGGAAATAATGATTTTTAGATGAAGATGTCATCTTCAGAACTTCTTATGAGAATAAAGTACGGTAGAGCTTTAAAAACAGCAGTAAGCTTTTCTGAGACTCTGGAATGAAAGAAAATTATAAACTCAAGCTTCACATATTAGAAGGAATCTAGTTAGCTCATTGTTATTTACCTTTGATTTAAAATGGAACTAGAGCTGAAAAAGCTGTCATAGGATATACAGTATGAGTCACCTGATGTGCTCAGTGAAGTCTCTAGGTGGAAGGGAATCAGTAACTGGAAAGGAATCAACTGTTACCATTAATTTCCACAGAAAGAAGCTATTGGAAAAATATGGAACATGTTTGTGATTTGGCATTTTGTAACCATTAATATATCCTTCAAAGAGAAAAAATATAGTATAAAATGATTATATATAAAAAGATTATCAAGTAAAATGTAATTAAATTTTACACATAATGATTGGACATTGTATTTATATAAATTACATATATTATTGGAAAAAGGTTAAAAGGAAACATATTACCATTTCTACTTTGGGGAGCTGAAGTTAAAAGCATTTTTTTCTCTTCTATATTAAAACAAAACATTTATTCAAAAGTTAGTTTCATTTTTCTCTGTGGACTGTTCCACCAATACTTTATCTTGGTTTCTTTATTTTTTCTTACAAATAATTGATTCTCACACAGTGCCAGGAGCTCACACCTGTAATCCTAGCTACTAAGCAGGATGAGATCTGAGGATCACGGTTCAAAGCCAGATCAGGCAGGAAAGTCTATGAGACTATTATCTCTAATAAACTACCAAAGAAAAAACAGAAATAGAGCTGTGGCTCAAATGGTAGAGCACTAACCTTAAGTAAAAAGAAGCTCAGGAACAGTGTCTAGGCTCTGAGTTCAAGCCCTAGGACCTACACAAAAGAAAAAATAACAATAATTCTTAGCCAGGTGATGGTGGCTAACATTAGCTGGAGGCTAAGATCTTGAGATTATTATTCTAAGGCATCCCAGGCAAGAAAGTTCAAGAGATTTTTTTGGCATTCCTGGGGCTTGAACTCAGAGCCTAGACACTATCCTTGAGTTTCTCAAGGCTACCACTGTACCACTTGAGCCACAGCATCACTTCCTGCTTTTTCCACATATGTGGTAACCCAAGGAATCAAACCCAGGAATTCATGCATGCCAGGTGAGCACTCTACCACTAGGCCAAACTCCCAGGCAATGTTCATGAGATTTTTTTTTTGGTCAGTCATGGGGCTTGAACTCTGGGCCTGAACACTGTCCCAGAGCTCTTCAGCTCAATGCCAGTGCTCAACCACTTTGAGCCACCGTTCCACTTCCTGTTCATGAGATTTTTATCTCCAATTAGCCACAAAAACACAAGAAGTAGAGGTGTGGCTCACATGTAGAGCACCAAGCTTCAGCTAAAAAGCTAACAGATGGTGCCCAGGCCCTGGGTTCAAGTCCCAGGACTGCCTTGATTGAATGATTCTCCATTCTGCTCCACTGATGTGCTTTTTATTATTGTGCAACTACCCTATATTGTAAGACTTCAAGTCCGGTAATGGGTGTATGCCAACTTATTCTTCTCTTTATAAAGTAATTCAGTTAAAGTTTTCATCATTTAAATTTAAATTTAAGAATTAGTACATCAAATTCTACTTTAAAAAATATAGCATTAGGAAGGGGAGAAGGGAGAGTATTAGAGAGGGAGTGCTGGAATGCATTGCATACACATGGAAATGTTACAATGGAAATCCTCTTGTATTGCTCAGGCATGCTAATAGTTTCCAAGAGAAAAACCAAAGTAACAACAATAAAAAAAAAATCTAGTGGCTGACTGTTTAGCTGAATATGGGGCAAATAAATATAGTGTACCAATTTTCAAGAGAAACAGAATCAATGATTAGGTTAAGTAGTAGGTAGGCAGGTAGGCAGGTAGGAAGGTAAGCAGGCAAGTAATCAGGCACAATGTCAGGTTGATTTAAAGAGCTGGATCAGGGGCCGGGAGTTTGGCCTAGTAGTAAAGTGCTTGCCTAGCATACAGGAAGACCCGAGTTCGATTCCTCGGTACCAGATACATAGAAAAAAAGCCAGAAGTGGTGCTGAAGCTCAAGTGGTAGAGTGCTAGACTTGAGATAGTCCAAGGACAGTGCTCAGACCCTGAGCTCAAGCCCAGGACTGGCAAAAAAAAAAAAAAAAAAAAAAAAAAAAAAAGCTGGTTCAGACAAAGTTGAAATTTGTAAGGCAGATTAGTAAGCACCTGGTATGGGAAGTACTTATACACAAAAATCTAGTCTCACAGTACCAACTAGTGTTTGACCAAGTAAGTAAAAGCCAAAGCATAATCAAGTTGTAACTAAAGCACTCAAGTTGAGACACTGAGTTTTTACAGTCCATGCATATGGTATATCTATTTATTTAGATCTTATTTCAATCTACCTCACCAATAATTTATACATGTCAATGTACAGATCATACAAATATTTAGGTTAATACAACCTTAGATATATAATATATTGATGTTATTTTTAAAGACATTATTTTAATTTCAATTTACAATTTTAGTAACAACTTTCTTACCTCATACCATTCATTCTTCGATATGGTGCAAATGAAAAAAATTAGATACTTAAAAAAAACCTCTCCCAATTGATATAATGCTAAATTATATACATTCACAGGCAATCTGGAAAAATGCTAACAGGTAAAATGTAAAAAGTTCATAGGCCAAGAAAATAAGAACTAGAAGCCAAACAAGTTTAGCAACAAAATACTTGTACATTTTGTGAAACCATAGAACACCAAGCTACAAACTAATAGAGACAGGAGACAGAGGCAGTGAGAGAAACAGTACAGATGCCTGACACAAAGATACTCAATAGTTAACATTTTGTTTTACTTATTGAAAAGGTATCAAGAAAAACTTTTCACTTTTTATGCCATTACAGAGTGGTGGCAAACATCTCCACTAATCCATATATCTAACTAAAATATGTTTTCACATGGATTTGCAAATCAAATTCACCTAGCATATCCTAATAAATGGCAAACGTGAACTTACAGAACACTCAATTTTTAGTGTCCCAAGGTAAGTAACCAGAAACATAATTGAAATACAAGTCTACTCTAACCATACTCAACCATTCATCTAACCTTTAACCATTCATCTAGAAACTAAAACAGTCACGTTATGTGAGTTTATTTAATATGCTTAAGAAACAAAAAAGTGGAAATTAGTACAAGACGAAAAGACTATGAATACTCAACCAGAACTATAAAAGAACCAGAGACTAAGAAAATTTAAAAGATTACAAAAGTGCTGGGTGGTGCTCTCATGAACCCCATTACTCAGGAAGCTGAATCTGAGGATCTCAGTTCAAAGTCAACCTGGCCACTGAAGATCATGAGATTCTTATCTCCAATTAACCACTAGAAAATTGGAAGTGTCACTGTGGCTCAGGGGTAGGGCAGTAGCCTTGAGCTGAAGAGCTCAGGGACAATGCCCAAGCCCAGAGTTCAAGCCCCACAACTGACAGAAAAAAGGAAAAAGAGATTACACAAATAATGGTGGGATTGTGAACTGAAAGATAAATTTAGATACAATATCCACAATATCCAGGAGATAGACAACAGTAAGTAAAAATAAGAATAAGACAAAGTGTCAATGTAGTGGCACATATATGGAATTGGAGCTATTCAAGAGGCAAAGATTGAAAGGATTATAGTTTGAGGCCTATAAAGGAACAAGTAAGATCTGGGCATAGTGAGATGCTACTCTGAAGCTTATGTAAAAGAACTGTGATCCAAGGCTGTTCCCTGGCCAAAAGGAAAAAAAAAAAAAAAAGAAAAGAAAAAGAGAAAGAAAAGAAACCCTTCTTTCAAAGTATTTAAAGCAAAAAGGTTGGGAACATGGCTTAAATGGTGGAGTGCCCACTGCTTAGCAAGCTTAAAACCATGTGTTCATGCTCAAGTATTCTCTTTATAAAAGAGAGAGAAGAAAAGACAATCAGCATTTAACAGTATACTCATTCTAATCACGTTTTCAGAAGAGACATAAAAGAAGGGAAAATGGTCCAAAATCAAAGAAACAGAAGCTAAAGATAACTCAGAATTGCTGGACCACGACTAAATTCATGGCTCACACAGTAGTGTATTGGCCAGGAACAAAAAAAGCTGTATGTTCAAGTCCCAGGATCGCCACAAAAAAAAAAGAATTCCTGATCCAGAAAGCTCAAGTAATTCTAAAAATTTACTATTAGGGACAAATCACTGTGAAAATACAAAAATCCAAATTAAAAAAAAATGAGGGCCGGGAGTTTGGCCTAGTGATTAAAGTGCTTGCCTAGCATGCACAAAGACCTGGGTTCGATTCCTCAGTACCACATACATAGAAAAAAGCTGAAAATGGTGCTGAGGCTCAAGTGGTAGAGCTCTAGCCTTGAGAAAGTACAAGGACAGTGCTCAGGCCCTGAGCTCAAGTCCAGGATTGGCAAAAAAAAAAAAAAATGAGATAGTAAATAAACAAGTCTAAGAACAGCCGTTATAAAATTCAACTCCTTAGAGAACTAAAAAAACAGAGCTGCCATATGACCTTGCTACAGCAGTCCTGGACATGCATCCAAAGGAATGTAAGTCAACATACCACAGAGATACTTTCTGGAGTGAGAGTGACGTTCAAGATACTAATCAGGACTTGGATCCCAAAGGTGTATTTGACCAAGATCATGAAAAGATAGACTTAAGATTGTGTATTCCAGTGCATATAACTTTTCTCTAAGGAAGGAGGAAGAATGTTTTTAAAATATTAAATCCTTGGTCATCTATCCTGAACACCTTAATTCAGGATATGATAAGGACACCTGCTCAGCTATGTTCATCTCTGCACTAGTCACAATAGCCAGGTGATGGAAATAATCCAGATGCCCCACTGCAGATGAATGGATACAGAAAATGTGGTATATGTACACAATGGAATTCTACATAGCCAACAGACAAGATAAAATAATGACATTCGCAGGAAAGTGGATGAATCTAGAGCGAATCATGTTGAGTGAGACAAGTCAAGACCAAAGGAACAAAAGGCACATGGTATCATTAATATGTGGCTATTAGAACCAAACAGTACAAGAGCAAGGACTCAATATTTGCGTACCCAATGCTATGGACATGGTACTGGAAATATAAATACAACTACATAGACATAAAATTTATGACTCTATAGACATGTTTTATTACATCAACTAATATATATCTTTGACATACAAACCCACAGCCTAATTTTGATTATGTTCTAAAAACTAAGTGCCAGTGATTGTATACAGAGATTCCCTTCTTGAATACTTGTTTCTTAAATACATCATTTGAAATATGATGTAAAAATCAATGTTAATAAATTCTTTAATAAAAAAATTGGGTCCTTGGGATCGGAGCAGCTCAATAGTAGAGCACTTGCTAATTCCATGAGGCCTGTGTTAAAGTCTACAGAAAGAGAAGGGGAAGGGAAAAAGAAAGAAGAGAAAAGAGGTAGTGGAAATTAAATTTCCTAGGTTAACAAAAACAAAATTAAAGAATAAGGAAGAAAAGAGTATAAAAGAGGGTAACAAAATAAACCAGGAAAGAGAATGTACATGAAAATACATTTCTTTTTGCTAGTCCTGGGCCTTGAACTCAGGGCCTGGGCACTATCCTTGGGCTTTCTCAAGGCTAGAGTTCTACCACTTGAGCACAGCACCATTTCTAGCTTTTTTCTATGTATGTGGTACCAAGGAATCGAACCAGGCCTTTGCGCAAGCTAGGCAAGCACTCTACCATTAGGCTAAACTCCTGGCCCCTGAAAATACAATTTTAAATAGAAGGATCAGAAAAGACTGCTCTAAGAATGTGACAACATATATGTATATGTAGAGTCGGTTTGCCATTTATAGGGAGTGGTTTCTTGCAAGACATTTTTAAAGTGACATGCTAATGAATCCTATATAAATGATCCATGATCCACTATGACAACATTTTTGAAAGAAAAATTTTCCGGATGCAGTGGCTCACACTGGCTGAGATCTGAGGATCAAGGTTCACAGCCAACTAGGGCACAAAACGACCTGAGACTCTTATCCCCAATTAACCTCTAGAAAATGGGGAAATGGGGCTCAAGGATAGGGGGAAAGCCTTGAGCTGAAGAGCTCAGGGACAGCACTCAGGCCAAGTTCAAGCCCTATGACTCTCAAAAAAAATTTAAAAAGTCATGGAAATAAGTTATTTTGCAATATATAAAAAATACTTTATGTCAGGCCCTGGTGGCTCATACCTGTAATCCTAAATATTCAGGAGGCTGAGATCTGAGGATACTAATTTAAAGTCGGCCCAGGCAGCAAAGTCTGTGAGATGCTTATGTCCGATAAACCACCAAAGTGGTAGGGTGCTACCCTTGAGCAAATAGAGCTCAGGACAGGGCCCAGGCCTAGAGTTCAAGCCCCATGACACACAAATATACAGATAGATAGATAGATAGATAGATAGATAGATAGATAGATAGATAGATAGATAGATAGATATTCCATGGTTGAAATAAAGTACATTCTTCACTGGACTTCCTTAATGAGAACAGTCTGAGAAACAAAGAAGAAACTACATTTAGAATAGGGAAACTGAGGAAGAATGCCGAAAGCCATGAGACAAATTGAGAAGCATGATGAAAACAGAATAGTAACAGGAATATAGTGAACAGCTTGTAAACCCAGCCCCCAAAGGCCAGAGTTTCTACCACAAAGTAAGCCAAGATTTCTGACAATACCAGATTTAGCAGTACAAACCCTCTATCTCCTGTAAGCATCAAACCCCACTTTGGGGATTTGTTGAGACAGTGTTTTGTTTCTCATAGTGGAAAATGGCAAGGAGGTGCCATCATGTAAGTGGGCCTCCTGTTTGGCATCATCTTGTAGGCCCCCAGATGATGCCCCCCGCCAAGCTTAAAATTAGGTTACCCAAGGCATGGGATTTCATTATCACTGAACCAGCACCCCACAACCAGCCAGGTTCTCTGAGTGAGACACAACTGGGTAAAAATTATGATCTGTGATGTACCCAGTCAGTGTCCAGGTTTCCAACAGCCATCAGAGAGGGAGGGACCTAGAGTGAGATAGCGGTGACCACCTTTTCCTCAATGAGACCAACTTCACTGGGGAGCCCTACTTTTGTCTAGAATATAAAAACAGCTCTGATACTAAAGTGGTTTTTTGTTTTGTTTTTTACTGAGAGATCAAGTTATATTAAGTGATGGCAGGCAAACACAGGCCCTGGCAGTCAGTAGTCCCACCTAACACCTTCATACACCAGAACCAATTCAGAAAACTTATTAACCCATGCAATGAAACAGTTCTGACTACAAAGTGATAGCTTACATAGACCGACTGCAAAAGCTTGTGGCCAGACAGCTTTTGGGACCCAGCAACTATTTTCTAGAATAGAAAAATAGTTAAGATTTGGGGATTGCCAAGAGTGGTAGCTAAGATTTCAAAGATTCTTTGGGATCATAATTAGAGGCATCTGGGATCTTAAAGGTATGGAAATAGACACAGGGACCCTGTGGGCATTTTACATGTGTATATTACCTGCCTGGGCCTTGCCCTCTGGCTCTAGGTACTGACTGTTCAGAGGAGACAGTCTTAAAATCTCCATAACATCCTGTACCCTATACTAAGGTGTGTCTGTGGTGTTTACACAGATACAGATATACATAGAAATACAAAAACTCATATGTATATATTGATTACTTGACAATGCAGAGCTACCCCTCCAATCAAATGACAGGAAACATACTTCAACTCAGCCATTACCCAGTCTTGAGTAATTTCTAAGAAATCACCAACTGAGAGGACAAAGGACATTGAAATCTACACCAAATCTTGACTCTAGATATAGAAATGCCAGTGAAAAATCACTAAGTTCACAAATAAACATGCAATTTGGCTCCTTCAAAAAGCAAAATTTTACATGGAAGTGTAAAAGACAAAAAAAAGCAAAAGCACTTCTGAGTAAAATAATTAATGCTGCAAGTATTATAATACTACAAAGACTACAAAGCCATAGTAACAAAATCAGCTTGGTAGTGGCACAAAAAAAGAAAGGAAGGAAGGAAGGAAAGAAGGAAGAAAAAACGAACGAACGAACCTCAAAGACCAGTGAAACAGTATAGAAGACTCAGGTAAAGTCATTTAATTAATTTTAATTAAATTTAATACACAAGTAGAGGTATTTAATTTTTGACAAATGAGCAAAAAACACACACTGGAGAAAAGAATCTCTTCAATGGTGTCAGGAAAACTAGTTATCCATTTGAGGGGAAGAAAACCCTTATAACATTATTAGTGGGAATGTAAATTAGCGCAACCACTATGGGAATCTATATGGAGGTTCCTCAAAAATTACAGTAGACTTACCTATGATCCCATTATACCCATTATTGGAAATATAACTGAAGGGATGTAAATCAATATACAACAAAGATACCTGCACTGTTTCTTCAGCACTGTCCACAACAGTAAGATTAGGCCAGATACTCAAATGAATGGTGTACACACACACACACAGAGACAGAGAAATAAAACATAGCCATAAAGAAAAACAAAATCATGTCACTTGCAGAAAAAAGAACAAATCATATGCATCAGGACAAGCCAAATCTCAAAAGGCCAGATATCATGTTTCACTCATATGTGGAAGCCAGACCTAAAAGACACATACTCATCAATATGTATATATGCATATACACACACAAACGTATATGTATGCATGCATGTGTATATGTGGCTATACATAGAAAAAAATCCTCCATGGTTTCCAGCTTGTTTTGGTGTTATCATTATAAAGGTTATTAAGTATGAAATACCTGAAAAATGACTGATCCAGTAGTATTATGATCAGAAACCATGTGAAAGCAAAATATAAGTTTTGGGGCCTGAGAATAGTAAAATAAACAGAAGAAAAATTGGAAGACCCTAGGAGTTTTTACTTTTTAGTTAAAAAAATATTCTCAATTATGTAATTGGACATGCTCCTTACCTATCACACTGCCCTTGCCAAATTGAAGTTCTATAATGAAACTGAAGACAAAAGCCTGATATAACCTTACTATCTTCCTATGGTGAGAAAAGCATAATCCTAAGTATTTTTCTTGTACTTATATTTTATATGCATCTAAAAACTTATTTTTTCAATCACCAATATATTTGAGCCATGAAATATATTAAAAATTAAAGAAAATACCCAGAAAATTTGGGCTTCTAAAAATTTTGTGCAAGCAAAGTATTAACAGATTTTTAATAAATTAAAATAGTGTGTAGACACCTAAATTTTCAGAGCTACAACCCCTTTGGCTATTTGTAGATTGCCTTCTGTTTCCCTGGAGTTGACTTTAGGCCAGCTAGCCAGCATACAAATTGCTGCCACTCCCCCACTCGGCAGGAGAAAAAGTGATCAAGTCTATTCTATGTCTAAAAGTGGAGGTATGCTAACATTCCTACAAGGACTTCAGGGAGAAACCTCCATGGAACAGACAGAAGCATCTCTACATGAAGCCTCCTTGGTCCTAGGACTTTTCTTTCTCAACCAAATTACAACCCTCTCTTTGAGAAGCACTGCCCTGGTTTTCAGGTAAAAAGGTATCTTCTTTATTTTCATAGTTTTGGGATATAATCCTTATAATGACCAGTGACCAACTCCTACTGATATCAACTCTGCTCTGAAATCTAACCTACCTCTTTTTCCCAGTCTGGATTCCCTTGTTTGGCCTAGCACTGATTCTGTCTTCCAACATTCAGAACTTAACCTCAGAGAACCAGTAGCCAAGGGCTCCTATTCCCTACAACCTCCAACCCCTACTTCCTCTAATCCCTGTAATGTTTTCTGCAAATATCTTACTTTAGCATCAAATTCAGTATCTCGTTGATGCGTGGCCCACAGCTTAACATGATGCATGGCCCATTGCTTAACAGATTACGTGTGTCCTAAACTCTGTTTAGGACAATTCTGGTAAATATATATAGCTACCATACTGGGAACTGAACTGCTGAGAGCTCTATTAGAGTTCCTCCTAAGAATATGCATGATAGACTGGTACAAACTCTTAAGAAACTTAAAACAACAACAACAACAACAAAACAATAC
Organism: Megascapheus bottae; assembly: GCF_031878675.1. Classification (NCBI taxonomy): domain Eukaryota; kingdom Metazoa; phylum Chordata; class Mammalia; order Rodentia; family Geomyidae; genus Megascapheus; species Megascapheus bottae. The sequence continues at coordinate 81,953,760 of NC_143511.1, forward strand.
AATATTTTCTCCAAAACAAAAAATGATCTAATATAATAATGGGGAGAAAAAGGCAAAATTAATGACATTTGTTTATCAACTACTCTGCCAACCATTTATTTATACTAGTCATAACTCAATGAATAAGGAATTGCCACTACAGGGAAAGAATCTGACATTCAGCAAGGTTTAACAATATTCTATCAATAGCCAGTGATTGACAGCATATTGGAACCTGACCTTTCAAGGTTAATTCTTTTATCATCAAACCATGCTAATGCTCAAATCTCCAGCACAGCTTAGAGTTACCAAGGACTTCCAAATTCTTCGTACAAATGTTTGTTTTTGCTGATTTGAAAGACAAACAAACAAGCAAAAATTCATGTATATACTTAGCACAGTAGCTGAAGCCCATAACCTAGCTATTTCGGAGGCAGAGATTGGTAGGGATCTCAATGATACAGTCAGGGCAAAAGTTCATGAAACACCATCTCAATGTCTCAATATAATGGTGCATGCCTCGACATTCAAAGGATTCTTGGCACAGTGGTATCATCCTCAGCAACAAGAGGAAACACGAATAAGAGGATCACGGTCAGGCTGGACTGGGCACAAAGCAAAACACTATTTCAAAAACAAACACAAAAGTGTAGGTGGAATGACTCAAGTAATAGAGTATCTCCCTAATAAGTGTAAATCCCTGAGTTTAAACCCCAGTAACACAATGGGGGAGGGAGAAGGGAGAGAATGAGGAAGATAAGGAAAGGAGAGAGAGGGGGGGAAGAAAAGGAAGAAGGGAGCATGTCTAATATACACATAAAGGTATTATTATGATGGAAGTTTGTCCTGTTTCTTTTTTTTAAACCACCAACCAAATTTCATAAAAAGATACCACCTAAAGAGTTTTGAGGTTCTTTTGTTTAGTTAGTTTCAGGAAACAATCAATTGGGGAATCACTCAAAGTCTAAATGCTCAATTCTAAAGGCTGAGGTCAACCATCACTCTAGGGAATTCTTTCTAGTCACTCTCCAGCCAAGGAAAGATAACCCGAGGACAGCTGCACTGAGCTAATGAAAGCTCATTGAAAAAACTTCCACATCAAACAAATCTGGCTTAAACTTTTAACAAACTCTAATAAATTTTTACATTCTACTAGAGATGACTTGCACCACCTAAAAGTTATAATCCAAATTAAAAATATCAAACATGATCATTTCAATATACTGTCCATTAGGTGAACAGTGTGGATTTTAAAGTGTTCATACAAAAAGATATAAATACACATTACTACTCATATGTCAAATAGCTCAAATGGTCTACAATGTATACATGTCTCAAACTATTCATATTTACATAAGACATATAATTTTGTCAATAATATACAAATTATGTATTTACAATATATTATAATAATGTATATATAAACATTTATATATTAACAGTAAAGTGATATCTTTCAATTCACCAATTCCATTGTTACTATATCATCCAGCCATTTTTTATTTATATACTAGTTGACCTAATCAGCTACATTCTCCACATCTATGTAGACTTTAATCATCATCATAATATGGTCTCTTCCTCACTCAATATCTAGTCTCGCCACCTGCTTCATCAAGAAAAATTAAGCTATCAGACAAGAATTGCTCAATTTTCTAACAAGCTATTATTTATTCATTCATTCAATAAATATGAAACATCAAAGAAGTCCTCATATTGGAGCAAGATCACCTATGTCCTTCTCCTGACTCTGACTATTGGATACATTACTCAACCGTCTTTGAGCTTCTGTTCACTCCTTCTCATTCTTTCCTTTCCCTCTTCACCAGTACAGGAGCTTTACTCAGCTTTCTTGCTGATAGCCAGCATTCTACGACTTGAGGCATGGCACCATTATGGCATTCTGATAGTTAACTGAAGATGGAGCAGCAGATTTTTCTGCCTGGGAGAACCACAATCCTCCAGGTCTTAGTCTACTGAGTAGCTTAGGTTTAGGTTTACACGTATAAGCCATTGGCACCAGGCTCTGTTCATCTAAATTGGAGTTAGTAGTACTAATTTGACAGTGTTGTGAAAATTAAAAAAAAAAAAAAAAAGAATAGTAGGAGTACTTAAAATGATGCCCAAGGTCAGGCACTGGTGGCTCACTCAGGAGGCTGAGATCTGAGAATCACAGTTCAAAGCCAGCTTGGACAGGAAAATCTGTGAGACTCTTTTCTCCAATTAACCACCAGAAAAACAGAAGTGGTACTGTGGCTTAAAGTGGGAGAGCACTAACCTTGAGTGAAAAAGTTCAGGGACAATGTCTAAGCACTGAGTTCAAGCCCCACAATCTGCTACAACAAAAAAAGATGCCCAGCCCAGCATCTGGAAATCTGTATGGAGGTGTCTCATGTGTCATGAGACATGTGTCTCATACCCATAATCCTGGCTACTAAAGAGGGCTGAGTTCAGGCAGATCACAATTCAAGGCCAGTTTGAGGAAAGTTTGCAAGACCCCATCCACCTTTGACAATAAAAAGCTGAGTGGCATGAGGCACCAGTCTCACCAGTGTAAGCCTAGCTACTCAGGAGGCTGAGATCTGAAGATCCGGATTCAAAGCCAGCCTGGGCAGGAAAGTCCATGAGATTCTTATCTCCAGTTAATTACCAGAAAACCAGAAGTGGTGCTGTGGCTCAAATTTGTAGAACACTAGCCTGGATCAGGAGCCCAAGGAATATAAACCCAGAATTCATGCCCCAGGACTAGAGGGTAAAAAAAAGCTGTCATTCCAGCTACAACAGGAAGCATAAATAGGAGGATTACAGTCTAGAATGTAAGGACAGCCTAGCCATAATGGCCCTATTTGAAAAATACCTGAAAACAAAATGGGCTTGACCGAAGTGGTAGGTGACTCCTTCGCAAACCCAAGACTCTCAGTTCAAATCCTAGCATCACTCCCCACAAAAGAAATTGGTGCCTAATATAGTAAGTATGCATAAACATAATCAGGCATGTTTACCATGGTGACACTACATGTGTCCAAATCCTGGCCCTTCTGTTACAATGAAATGTTGCCTTCTTTTAACTCAGTTTATGAGAGGATTTTAGAAAAACAAAATAAATACAGCCTTAATATAAGAAAACCCAAACAACTAATTTACTAGCACAATGTCAAAGCATATAAAAATTCAGAGTTGTAGTTGCTAATCAAGTTCAACTGTAACTACATCACTCTGCTATATCATCTCTTGCTACAAAAGTAAAGCTCAGCTGTGACAGATGAGAATCCCTGCACCTGTAAAATTGGACCTTAAAGACCTGGAATACAAGTATACATGAAGCACTCCAAATTAAGGAACTGAAAGTACTGAATTCTAAAGGTGGCCAGGGAAAGCTTCACTGCTAGACAATGCCAAGGGGACTATTCTGAAGAGAAGTATGCAGAAAATCCCTGGCCAGGAGTTAACAAGGGGCAGGGAAAGCCTTGATGGTAAGAAAAAGTTAAGGCTGCTAAGGCTGCTACCAGCAGGAAAGCTCTTGGACATGACAAAAATCTGTTTAATGAAAAAAGAGAACATATTAAAACTATTTGGCATGTGGGCCTGAATCAAACAGTACAGCATGAAAGTGCATAGATCACCTGAGGACTGGAAGCAGAGTCCCTTCAAGTAGTGAGTTAGAGTTCCGACAGCTGTCAAGGAATCCCGATCCTTCAAATACCATTAAAGAGGTAATATAAAAGAACTTTAAGGAGTAACCGTTTCTCTGGCAGATAAGAGATTTCACTATGTTCAGAACACCTGGAATCACTTAAGAGACATCTGTTATCATCTGGGAATCAGAGATTAGAGCCTGGGACCACTGGCTCAGGTCAGTTCAGAACAGCATTTCCATTTCTCCACAAGTGACTTCGAAGAGAAGTGCCCCAGGACTGGTGCTTTTTATCATTCCCTGGCATGAACTCCTTGTTAAAGCATTTGAAATGGCACAGCTTACCCATCAGTTAGGTAAACAGCAAGGAATAGATTTTCATTCTATGGTTTTATACTTTAATATGAAAAGAAAAAATATTTTAAAAACTAGACTCCCTGACTACCACATCATGTCAATGATTCTTAATATATATTCCATTTTAGCATTAATGATACTATTAACAAATGTTAATGTTAGGAAAACTCAGGCAGATATGTGTTGACAAAAGAAAGTTGAGATGTGACTAATGTCACAAAACAATGCCTTTTAGGAGCCTAGGTGAGTGGCTTACAAATAAAAGTCATCTATAAACTAGAGTTTACCTTCAACAACACTTAAAAATGAATGTGCACCAGCCACGTTCATCGCTGCACTATTCACAATAGCCAAGTGATGGAAACAACTCAGATGTCCCACTACAGATGAATGGATACAAAAAATCTGGTACATATATATACAATGGAATTCTACATAGCCACCAGACAAGATAAAATAATGGCATTTGCTGAGAAGTGGATGAAATTAGAGCAAATCATGTTGAGTGAGATAAACCAAGACCAAAGGAATAAAAGGCACATGGTCTCCTTGATACATGAATATTAGATCCAAACAGTACAAGAGCGGTAACTTAATATTTGGGTATACAAGGTTATTGACATGATCTTGGAGATAAAAATGTAACTACATAGACATGAAAATCTATGATGGGCTATATACTCTATAGATATAACGATATATTATATAGATCGATATGTATCGATGACATACAAACTCTTAATTTTAATTCAGTTCTTAAATTTATGTGCCAGTGATTGCATATAAAGATTCTATTCTTGAATACTTGTTAAACTTAACATCTGAAATATGATGTAAAAAAATCAGTGTTAATAAAATCTTTTAATTAAAAAAAATGAATGTGCACAATTGGAAGCAAGAGAATGAGCATATCAGACTAAGGAAAGGTGAAGCAAATCACACTATGCTGGAGTGTTCAGCCAGTTGAACCAGCCTGGATGGTGACCAGCACCTATCTTGGCATGAAGTCATTCTAGTGGGTGAGCAGGTATGATAGGCTGTTGCAGCAGGCCCTGCCTCAGTCACTGCCACTGGTGAAAGGAGGCTGAAAGGTGGACTACGAAGTTGGTTCCCTATAGGCTACCTTGTCCAGTACCAGGTTGGCAGGGACAGGTACTCTCAGTGCTATTCCAACTGTAAGAGAGCCAGAAGTTCATGAGAAAAGCAGCAGAATCCTCACCCTTTCACATCTCTTAAGACTGGCTGTCGACAGAACAAAGGAAGAGCTAGATGATAGACAAACTGAAGACCGATTTTATTCTGGAGACTCTTTCTCCTCAATATAAGACTAAGACTGGGAAAAAAAAAAAAAAGACTAAGACTGGTTGCCAGGAACAAACATGTCTCCATTTCCCTAGCTTGTTAAAAATGATTTGTCTTACTGAACTCTAAAACAGGGCTTGCTTATAACTTACACTTTCTGGATTAGCAAGATAAACACAAATATAAAAATTGTGACAGAAAGTAATTCTTTGGCTTCAGAGCCCTTGGCTGATAGCACACCTCATTGCAATATACAATGTGCCTTGGACAGAACTCCTTCTTTCTGCCACATCAAAGTCTGAATAAAGCAGGTTCTTAATATGCTTTAATAAAGTTATTTAATAAACTACCTAGAGTTGGTTTCAAAATAAATTAGCAGTAAATTCCTGGATCTAAAATGATCCAAATCTCATGCAGGATTCCTAGATTCTAAGGCTATCAACTCTAAGCCTGGGGTTCAGGAAAATTAATGGTCTAACAGTAGCTCTTAGAGGCGCGTATGTGCTATACAAGCAGAATGCTCCAAGCAATGGCCTCTGGGAGGTACATGGGATGCTGGCACTACCAAAAACCCACAGAGTGCAACACATTTTCATCTTCCCATCCCTGTGACATTGTAAGCAATTCTAGAAGAGTGATGGGAAAGCAGAAGAACAAGGAAAATTACTTTTCCTGCAATCACTGTTTTTCAGTTAGCATCTTCACACATCTCTAGTCCTAGGTCAAATTAGAGCTGATCAAGTAGAGAGTGAGCCCATGGACAACACTTACCTTCAAAGAGGATGAAATGCTCACGATGCCCATTTGCTTTTAAAGGTTCCCAGATAGCAACAGTATTAAGCTCTCATTTTCAGCATTAGTCGAAAGAGTGTTCAAAGCCTTGAAAGGCAGGGGAGACCAAGGGAGCCTGCAGAGGCATCACAGCTCCCTTGAAAGCTGAAGACCACTGTAGTCACAGTCCATCAGTTTCGTGCCTGTGGTTTCCTTTCATTTTCAGAGTCAATTTAAATTACTAATAATCGGGAAACCTACATGACAAGATATCCATTAAAGACAACTACTAATAAAATCAAAACTAAATATCAAATCGGATCATGGTACAGCTGGCTCCTGGGTTATCATTTAAGCTTGCAGAGTGCAAACTAATGCAGTGGAGGCATTGCTCTGAAGAGCAAAACTAATTGCCTTTGTGAGGTCTCCTAACTCACAAAACTCCTTCAAGGGAAGTTACTGCTTTGTTAACAAACAGTAGCCACTTAAAATCCCAGATGCTCTTAGGATCTCAAACATGCTTGGAAGACAGAGGCATGAAGGGTAAATTTTTGTTTAAACTTTTCAATGAATGAGGGCCACCTCAACTATAATCACATGAACCGTAAATGCAAGGGAACAATCTGATTTTGTATCAGACAAGTCTGATGCAAATAACTGACAGTGAATGAATGGGACTAATTTTTTTTTTCCCCTAAACTTTTCCTGCTAAAGTTTCTAACCAAATTAGACAAAGACTAATACTGACTCATATAGCCCAAGAAACTCAACAGTGTTAGGCAATGCTGTTTGTAAAATTTAACCAAAAGCCCATCAGCATAGGCAGCCATATAGCCAGATACCTTGAGGAAGTTGATAATGTCTCCTTTTTCTTTTCTCTTTTTCCCCCCAGTTGTGGAACTTGAACTCTAGGCCTGGGGCTGTCACTGAGCTCTTCAGCTCAAGGATACTACCCAAGCCCTTGAGCCAGTGTCACTTCTGGTTTTTTGGCGGCTAGTTGGAGATAAAAGTCCCATGGACTTTAGTGCTCAGGCTGGCTTTGAACTGCGATCCTCAGATCTCAGCCTTCTGAGTAGCTAGGATTAACAGAGGTGAGCCACCACCCGGCTTGATTTCTTTTTTTTTTAAAAGACAGGATCTTGTAGTATAGCATAGGCTAATCTCAAACTTGCAATCCTCCTGCCTCAGTCTCTCAAGTACTGAGACTGCAGACCTACAGTCTCACCAAACTAAGTAATACCCTTCCTGGGCCTCTCTGATAAGATGAACAAAAGGGACCGGACACTAAACTTAACTATAAAAAAAATCCTGAGAGGTAAAAGTTTCCTGACCACCATTTTCATCCTGCTACTTGTGTGTTCAAAGACTGAATGATGTCCATACAAGGGACTGGCAAGGATGTACATACATGTACACACATCTCTGCAGCAATACTGCGGAGGAGACTGATTAGCCCCATTTCATATATAAGGAAATGGAATTCAAACTAGAAAGCCAGTGTGCAAGAATACACAGCTTCTAAATGGAGGGGGATTCAAGTGTAGGTCTGTCTGACAAAACTTCATTTTCTTCCACAAAGACAAATATAAACAGCTGTGTAAAACTATATGGTATTATTTACATTACACATCTGAAATCCACTTAATCCCTTCAAGAAAAGAGATATACCATAATTTCAAGTTCTTGAATCCAGTGCTTTTAGACTTTACCTTGATGTCATTCTGAGTAACCATGAGGGCAGAGCATGGCAGGTGCCAATCCCAGAGACTGCCTTTTGTCACACTAGTTCCTCACAGATTTTGCCAGGGTACATGGTTTGTTCTCAACCTTTCTACTCCACTGCTGAAATGCCAGACTATTACTGAAATGGCCCCTATCCTTAAGGCATGGATGGGCCAAATTTTTTGTAAAATAGCTACAAAGGAAATTTTGGAAACACACAACTCTTAACAACTCTCCCATCTGGTTTTCACACCAGGCTCTTTCTCCATCAGCCCATAGAAGTTATAGTCAGCTCCTGTTTTCTGGGAAACTAGCTGTCTTTTCATCTTGCTGGGTGTATGTTATGTCTGTCTGTCAGCAAAATGGGAAATGGTTTCCATACTGACAGATATATTTTGTAAAGCTTTAAAAGCACATACACTAATGTGAAGGAAAAAAGAGGGGGAAAAAATCTGTTTTGGACTCTGGCTATTTGCTCTTTACATCTTAACTGTCAAGGGAATGGGATTTCCCAGGTAGATGTACTAATGTAAAATGCATTAGTGTTAAGGTGGGGGCTCCCAATCCACCTAGGGCCAAAGGGTTAATACAAAATGACAGAATTTAATGACTGCTATTATGGTTGCCAAGCAACACAGGGAAGGTGTGCCATAAAGGCCTAATTAATGAATGAGGTAGCAAGAGTTTCTGTTAAGTTGGTAAGCAGTTCACAGTTCACCATTGGTTGGCTTTGCCCAGATGGTAATACTCTTAAGCTTTCTTAGCTCCACTGAGCAGCAACAAAATAATGTGATTATAGTTGCAGCTCTGGCTAAAGTTCTGACTCTCTTTCCATACTCGGTGCAGTTTCTCAAACTAGTTAAAACAATTGCCTGCTGCATATCAAGAATGGATCAAGGATGGTGTGTTTGGATTTGTTCATTACTCAACTCCAGAGAAACATGAAATGTGTGTGTGTGTGTGTGTGTGTGTGTGTGTGTGTGTGTAACTACTGCAGTTAACATTAAGAATAGGCAAAGGACCAGGAGTAGTAGCTCATGCCTGTAAACCCAGTTACTCTGGAGGCAGAGATTCAGAAGACTACAGTTTGGGCCAGCCCTTGCAAAAATTCAACAAGGTCCCCTTTCAGTCAGTGTATGCTTGTCTCAGCTACAAGGTAGCCCTAAATTCAAATCCCAGTGACCACCCTACCGGAACCCCCAAAAATTCAAAATCTATCAAACTGAGTTGCTATTAGAATAGAGGCTATTGGGGAGGGTAGGAAATGTTTTCTTTTTTCTTTTTTTTGTTCCTTTTTCCCCAAAGCAGAGCCCAAATAATAATAGCAACGGATTACAATAAGAATGCTCACAATTTGCTAAGCTGTGTGCTACTGCTACTGCTTATCTCCAGTTTTCACAGCCTTAGCAGGCAGGAATTACCACGTTCATTTCATAAACCAGGACCCAGAGAGGCAAAACCTTGTTCAACAGCACACACTTCACTACAATGAGGTTGCGCCAGGATTCAAACCTCATTCTGGCTCCAAAACTCATTCTCCCCTCACTGCATGAAGACCACCATGAAGACACCTGTGGCCAGGGTGTACTGAAGTGTCAAACACAAAGCTAGCCCTTAAATACCTATTAGCTTAATTTAATCATCATCCTTCTAACTGACACTGCTGGTATTTTTGAAGAGAAAGAAAATGAGAGCTGACTCAACTAGTAAATGAGCTAGGCAGTCCTTGAACTCAAGGCTATAGAAACAGAGCCTTCTCTCCTTTCACCGGGTTGCATCACCACAGTAACAGCCATGACTCATAATTAAAGGCTTGCTCTAATTAAATTTCCATACTGAAAATGGACAGTGTTCTCAATTACTCTGCTCCCTCCATGCCACAATCATCAATTAAACACGTGAACTTTTCTTTAAAGAGTATAACTTCTATATCCAAATGTAGCTCAAAATCACCACAAATTTAACTAGGGGAAGGCCCCTGAGAAGCAGGTGTAATAGGTTGGCAAGAGAAAAAAAGCATTTTCCTTCACCCCAAGAGACAGCAAAATCTTGAAGAAAACAAGAGAGGTGGGGGCAGGGACAGAAGAGGCAGCTGTCTCAGATAGCCAGAGCTCCAGGAAAAAAGCTCTTATTTGTCAATGGAGGAGGGTCTATGCATGCTGAGGGGCCAAAGCGGCCCCAAATGAACAAAGGTAGAGAGAAGAGGAAGAAAGACTGGTGGAAGCCCCCTTAAAGTGTTCTCATTAATGGGCCCGCAACTTCAAATATAATCAAAGTGGAGGACCCAGCTCAGTGTGGCAAAGATCAGAAGAATTGCTCCTGTGATCCTTTCATTCACCAAAAACAGGTCTTTTTACATGGTCCCCAAAGTACTACAGACAAACGTTCACTTTTCAGACTATCAGGACTATTTAACACACATTCTTATGCTCTTCAGAAGCTTGGCAGAGTTAACTTTATCAATGTTAACATTTTGTCGGATGGGCTGGGCCATGCTTATTTATACCTTCCTCTAGCTTAACTATGTCCCTTTCTCTAGATTTTATCTAGGTTCAGTTTCCCGCTGTCATTCAGAGTATGTGTGGGTTTTTCAGTACACTCTTGCTGAACACCAACAGGTCAGTGCTAGTTCAGAAAAAAATGTAATCAACAACTTTTACCTAAAATAAATGGCATTTATTCATCTACCAAACATCCTATGACCACTGAAAAAGCTAGGTGCGTCAGATGCCAGGTCACCCTGGGTAATAAAGTCCCCGAGACTTTCTCCAATTAACCACCAAAAAAAAGCCAACAGTGGAGCTGTGGTTCAAGTGGTAGTAGACTTGAGTTTTAAAAATAAAAAAGCAAAGAAAAAATAGCTCAGGGCAGAGCCTAGGTCCTGAGTTCAGGTTAAGTCCCAGGACAAGAACAACAAAAAAAGAAGAATAAATGGCAAAGTGCTAGGGATTTAAGTAGAAAAGGATGCACTTACAGATTATAAATGGCATCCCTTCCAAGTGTATAATTAAGAACTGCGTCACTGTAGATTGCAAGCTGGCTACCCCACTCCGTCTTTTCCCCATAGCTTCTTACCTAGAACTTTACCTTCCATAAATTCTGATCATGTCATTTCCTTGCTGAAGATTTTCCAGATTATGCTTCACTGACTTATAAATCCAACCCTCATCACTTGGCAGGCAAGACCCTTGTTCTCTGGGCCTCTCAACCTCACTTCCTCCCACTCCCCATAGATGTGGAATGAGCTCCTGCACTGAATGACTTGGCACTCTGCAGAGCCCTTTGATCCCTGATTCTGAAGTTCTGCTTGTGCTGTTCAACAAGCCTACACTGCTCTTTCTTGTCCCCTTTCCTATCTAGGTTCCCCACCAATATAGGTGACACCCTTAGTTGCCCTTTTTGTGTACCTACTTCCTATTTCCATCAAGTGGAGATAGTTACTTCACACATGGCTTCTGGCTTATCACAGAGATCACAGGTCTGTCTGACCACCTCTCCAACAGGATACCTCCTCTCTGCATCCCATCAGCTTTACTTCCGGGTTTACTGCAGCAAACATGCTTCCTGAACCAGTACATACTGAATGATTGATTGGATCACACTTAACTCTACTATAAACTTCACTTGATGCTCGGATTTGTTAAGGGGTGGGAGAGGGGGAAGGAATCACAATTTTACTTCCTTGATTTTTTTTTTTTTTTTTGCCAGTCCTGGGCTTGAGCTAAGGGCCTGAGCACTGTCCTTGGACTTTCTCAAAGCCAGAGCTCTACCACTTGAGCCTCAGCACCATTTCCTGCTTTTTTCTATGTATGTGGTACCGAGGAATAGAACCTGGGTCTTTGTGCATGCTAGGGAAGCACTGTACCACTAGGCCAAATTCCCGGCCCTTTGATTATTCTTCTTAAAGGCACTGAACTACTCTAACCTTCTTATTCTTAGCCATCGGTGCTTGCTCCCACTTTTCAAGTCAATTGAGTTGTTCCAATTAACCTACACTTCTAGACCTACCCCTCAAAATTAAACATTTAGAGCCACAATACAAAGCAAAGCACCCCTCATCAATGGAAATGGAGAGGGGGAGGAGTTACAAGGCTGCACCTGTGGAATACGTGATCAACTTCTAAAAACATACAAACCTAAAGTTCCTAATGAGACTGTGTATGAATTTCACTATTTAGTGTACTGGAAAGTGTGCACTGCATTTTCAATGCACCTGGCTCCAGGCCAAATCTGACTTGAACTTGGGTACAAAGAGTTAACCACCTGGAGTGAGGGGGAAGAGAGGAGGTGGGAGAAAGGGAATAGGGGACAGAGCATAAAACTACATACATTTACACACTTACACACTTACACACACACACACACACACACACACAATGAGCCTACTTCAAAAAGGAAGCCTAGTTGATTTAAAAAGAAAGCTAAGATGCAGACAGGAGGTGGCAGCATGGACTTGAGATCTGAGTATCAAAATGCTTAGCCAGGCTTCCCTAGACTTTTCTCTTCAATGCTGCGCTACATAAGCTAGACTATAACCTCTCTGAGCTCTAAAAAGGAAGGAGTGATTCACCTCTTAGTACAGGATTTTTAACAGAATTCCCAAAGAGTCAAGCTGCAAAAACCTGCTGCAAGAACTTTGACAGTGCACACAAAATTGTCAAAATCATTTTTTAAAATATTTTTATTGTAATTAATAAAAGGGTTACATGATATTTGCCAGATCAAAATCATTTTGACTAGTATTTTACACTGGCTCCTAATGACTCAAAAGCAGAAAATTGGCTTCATTGTCTACCATTTCAATCTGGCTCAAAAGCCATTAGTAAATGCATCTTCAGGAAAATTCCTAGCAAAGAAAAAGTCAAAAGCAACTCTTCATCATTTTTGAAATCTCATTTTCAACAAATTCTAACATCACAGTACAATATCCCTGAAACTGCAATATTATGGAGAAGCAATGACACCAATTACACCACAAGCCTTGCTAATTGTTAATGCTTCAGCTGGAACTAAAAATGCAGAAGTTGAGTAAGAAATGTTCTTGTGACTCTCCTTGTATTTTTGCTCAAAAATCTTCAATATAAGTAGTATTAATTGTGAGATAAATGCTAAAATGCAGTGACATTCAGAGAAGAAATTTACAAAGTCTTTAAAACACTTAAAAGCTGAATGGTTCAGGTCTTTGATGTGAGTGAATGCTTTGCAAACCAACTTGAGAAGTCTCCTCTCCAGTATGCAAAGGCAGCTGCTGGCCCCAGGTTCTCCAGTGTGATTTGGAAACATTTCAGCATCACCCTCCTCATAATTCAAACCCTGGTTTGTGTTTGTCTTTATAGGTCATTGTTGGCCAGATGGAAAATATTAAGGGAAAGATATTGCAACTAAAGCAGCAGGCTGTAGTACACGGTTGCAAGGCCCCAGTTAACCACAAGCAGATCTGCAGGCGGGCTCTGCTTAGCTAGGAGCTCAGCTCTGGCTCATCCTTTGCCCAGCAGCAGGAGGGCCCCCAGCCAGCTGAAAGCAGCCACTGTGCCAAACAGACTGTGCAGTCTCATTGCTTGGATGCTTCCAGAGAAAAAGGGAGAGCCCATGGGCTTCTTTGTAAACAACTTCTTGTGATTTCAGGCTGTGACCAACTTCAAATGTGGCATAACTTAATCCAGTCACAAATTATGCCACAGACATCTAGAAGCCATTTTCTTCCTGCAGAAATATCTATATGGTCACTTAAAAAAAATGGGATTCTGACAGATAAACAACAAATGCCAAAGGAAAGTAAGGTCAGCCTTTAGCAAGTAGGAAGCAGGGCACACCACATATAATTTACACGCACTATTTAAACAAGTTCACAGCAAAATTGGATTGGATATTAGTGGCTACAGATGGTAAAAGTCAAAGTTTGTGTTATGAGTTCACCTTGGTTTTCCAATTCTGTACAAGGTCTGGCTTAAGAGTGTTGACTCAAATCTCACATATTTCTACAATAAAAAGGTTTTACGTTGCTACTAATAGCTTAGTTTGAAATAGGTATTTTTCTTAAGCCTCACTTGATATATATTCAAATTCCAGAAACAGCCACTTTTACAAAAAAAAAAAAAAACAACAAAACCCTCTCATTTTCAATTTAGATATTCATTCCCATTATTAATGCCAAAGACCTAGGATAATTCAATAGTAACTTCTCTAAAATTAAATCCAAGTTGAACTACAAACCCAAATGCTTCCAGTACTCCAAGCGTTTTTCTACAACAAGTGAAGGTACTTCAGCCATTTCAAGGATGAGTGTTTCTGAAATGTACCAGATCATGAAGTCCTTGAGATTGGGAGCAGTGCTTTATTCCAGCTGACTATCCTGCCCTCAGCATAGACAATGAACAGAGTGAAGAGCAGAGGAAGAACCTCTAGCCTGGAGCAGTCTCTCAGGCACAAGCACCCAGAATAGGTAGTGTTAAATTTGTGTCCACAAAAGAGGAAAAGACTAAGGAGTGGTTCTTGGTTATAGGAGCAAGAGTAAGGGAGACAATAGCAGGTGAACAGAATATCTTGAAAGTAGATTTTTTATGATTGGAGAGAGACATATTGGTACGGGAGCTCAACTCAGGACCTTACTTTACTCAAGGTTATTGAAGTCATACAAAGAGTTCTATGAAAACCATTGTCTGTAAAACTTCGTAAGGATACATAAAATATTTTCTGAGAGGATTCCAGGTAACTTCTGCATCTTTTCAAAGGCACATTATCCTCCCCAAAGCCTTATGAGGTACTAAAGTTGGAGAAGACCCTTGGAGAACAGAGTAGGAAAAAAACAGAGCCCTTGTTCATATGACCTGTGTTTAAGACATGTTGGACAGTAATTTGCTCAGTTGTCACAGAACTAACTGGGACAGTGAGTGTAAGGAAGTATCAGTCTCCACTGACTTGGCTATGCAACAAGTGTGTAAAGTGTACATCAATAAACCATAGAAAGAAAACATTAAAGAACCACTGAAGGAATCTAATGAAAGAAAAGCAATTTATTTTCCCTGAAACTTTTTTTGTTTAGTTGTCCAAAAACTAAAAATCAGAAAATATTCACTTTATTCAGTGTCCATTATAGAACCTCACTCATATCAAACTTAAGGTGTTCTACCCATGCTTTAAGTAAAAAATGTTGAATGGTATTGCCATATGCAAAGAAAAACAAAAGAGATCTAAAATGCCCATGAAAGAAGAAAACATGCGAAACTCTTTCAAACCAAATCCACCTGTCCAGAAAAAGAGCAAAATTTTCAGATCCTCCCAGGTGGATCCTTTGAAGATTCTTGCTTTGACATCCTAATTACAAAATGGTGCTAGGGGTATAAAATCACAAACAGATGATGACTCAAAGAACACACATTGTGAGACAACCTCTTCACTTGCTAAAGTGAGGCAAAACTATCTTCAGAAAAAAGATTTTAAAAGTTCAAATAAAAGTAACAAAGATTATTTAAGTTAGATTTTAAAAAGATTTTAGAAGTTAGAATGAAAGTAATGAAATCTCAGAGTTAACATGAACACTAAAAAGGTAAGGAAATATGTTAATATAAATCTAACACAGTAAGTGTCAGAACTATATGCCAAAACCCCAAGAAAGAAGTAACAGCTGGACCAGGAGTTTGGCCTAGTGGTAAAGTGCTTGCCTAGCATGCATAAAGGCCCAGGTTCAATTCCTTGGTACCACATACATAGAAAAAAAGCCAGAAGTGGTGCTGAGGCTCAAGTGGTAGAGCTCTAGCCTTGAGAAAGTCCAGGGACAGTGCTCAGGCCCGGAGCTCAAGCCCAGGACTGGCAGCAGCAACAACAACAAGAAAGAAGAAAGAAGGAAGAAGAAAGAAGAGGAGCAACAACAACAACAACTACTACTACTTGCTAAAAAGATGCACTGTGTTCATGGATTGAAAGACTGAAATATTGCTGAAATGTCATCCCTAGCTGAGATAATTTATATATTCAACCTAATATCATCTGATCCTAGAAGAATTTTATATAGATTTCAAAGACCAAGAAATCAAAAGAACAAAATTTATTTATAAAGGTAAAAGGACTATATTAGCTAACATAATTTTGAAATAAAGAAAAAATGAAACTGAAAGATTCATGCTATGTGATTTTCAAGACTTGCTTTAAAGCCACAATAATCAAGACAGTATGGTATTGACAGACACAGAAAAGTGAAATAGGAGAGTCAATAGGAGAGGCCAAATAATAGCCAATTAATTTTTGTGAAAGTGCAAAGGTGATTCAATGGAGAAAAGACAGCCTTTTCACCAAATAGTGCTGAAGTAACTAGATGTGTCCATATGCAAAGGAGAAAGGAGGTAGGGGGACTTTACACCTTTTAACTAACTCAAAATAGATCTTGGGCCTATAGGTGAAACATGAAATTATGAAATTTGTAGAAAAAAACATGGGAGAAAAATCCTGGGCTAAACAGAGAAACTACACATATGACATTGAAAACAACACATAAAGTTCAAGGCCCAGGACTGACCCCCCCAAAAAATTATGCCTGTTGCTCTGTGGAAAACCCCTATTAAGAGAAAGAAAAGACTATTCACAGACTGGAAAAAAATGTTTGCGAATCACATAACTGACAAAATATTTGCATCAAAAACACTTTAAGAACTTTTAAAACTCAACAATAAGGAAACAAATCCATTTTTAAGTGGGCAAAACATTGAACAGACATTTTGCCAAAGAAGATATACAGATGGCAAATAAACAAGAATATATGCTCCAAAACACTAGACATTAGAGAACTGCAAATTATAATGTTAATGGAAGATACAACATGTGTAGTAGAATAGCTAAAAATGGATTGACAATCTCTAACACTGAGAAGACAGGAGCACCTGGGAATCTTGCACTTGCTGGTGCAAATGCAAAGTGATATAATCACATAGGAAAACATGCGGTTTCTAACCAAATTAAATGTATCCTCAGCATACAACCCAGTAATTTCACTTCTAGGTATTTACTGAAGAGAAGCAAACTTCTCTCCACACAAAAACCTATTCACAAGTGTCTGCAGCAACTTTTATTCATTGTAGAAACTAGAAACAACAATCCTTCAATGCTGAATAAGGAAATATTGAGTAGATATATAATGAAGTATCTACTCAAATGATTAAAACTCAGAGTGGAAGTATCTCAAATGCATCTTCCATGTGATTATATTGCATGACATTTTAGAAAAACACATAACTTTCAGAATTGAGAACAGTGTTATTAGGGTTTGGAGGAGGAAGATGGGTCTGATGATAAAGGACAACACTAGGTAAGGACAGGTTTTAGAACTGCCACTATTTTGATTTGGGTAGTAAATGTGCCTTGGTTGAAAGTTTCACTATATGTAATTAAAATCTGAAAGTAGAATTTTGAAATTTCATAGAACCTTTTCATTTTGAAAAATAAACACATGTAAAAATTTCTAATACAATTACTGAATGTAGCTGGGAATGAAAGCTACGGAATGAAAAAATATATGGAGCTTTAGTTTTATCACTTTAGGAAAGTACTTAAGTTAGCATAAGCTTTGGTTTCCTTATCTGTACAATGGGGACTATAGTGCCCTCTCATAAATTTATTATAAAAGGGCTTAATTACAGAACATATGGAAAGCACTTTGCAAATAGTAAGCTATCAATAAGCGTTATTAATTTTGTGCATATTTTAGCAAGTTGTTTTTTGGTCTGTCATGGACAGGGCTTGGATTCTGGGCTTGGCCTGGACACTGTCCCTGAGTTCTTCAGCTCAAGGCTATAGCCTTACCCCATGAGCCACAGCATCACTTCTGGGTTTTTAGTGGTTAATTCGAGATAAGAGTCTCATAGTCTTTAGTGCTTGTGCTAGCTTTGAACTATGATCCTCAGATCTCAGCTTCCTAAATAGCTAGGATTACAGGCCTGAGCCACCATGCCCAGCTTTGGCAAATTTCTTATGTTACGGAAATACAGGAAGTTACTTATATTCACTCAGATTGTAAAAGTACTTTAAAATTATAATGTGATACCCTGAAACCAAGAGAAGTCACTTATGCAAAGAAAACTGCACTATTTAAAATACATTGATAGAAGCCAGCACCAAGGTTGAGTGTAAAATTCTAATTACCTGGGAGGCTGAGATCTGAGGATCGTGTTTTAGAAGCCAGCCCAAACAGACAAATCCAAGAGACTCTAATCTCCAATTAATGAGCAGAAAAACAAAACTGAAGCCCCCCCCCCCTACACACACACACAAGTCAGGGGTTAGAGATGTAGCACAGTAGTCCAGTGCTTGCCTAGCATTCATGAGGCACTGGTCATTATGTGCCTGCTTCAGAACTGGGCCAGGTGAAGAATGAAGAAAGTATGTTGTACATTGCTTTATATCAATGTCTCACAACAACCCCTTGAGATAGGTCTTTATACCTAAATTACAAAGATGAAAAAAATAAATGAGTTTCAAGAGGTTAAATAAACTGAGCATTGCTGGATCACAACCATAATTCTAGCCACTTAGGAGGCTGAAACTTGGGAGTGTTTGGTTTGAAGCCAGCCCATGCATCAAAGTCCCTAAGATTACATCTCCAATTAAACAGTAAAATGACAGTCCTCGAGGTAGGACTCAGTGCAAAAGCTGAGAGAGAGTATAAGGCTCTGAGTTTAAGCTAAGGTACTAGTACAGAAAGAAAAGAATGGAGTGTGAGGGGGGGGAAGAAGAGGTTAGGAATTTAATGAAGATCATAAAGTGCCTAGGGGAGCTAGTACTCCATGATGTTTTAAAGTCTCCATCAAAGCCAGGTGCTAGTAGCTCCAGCCCGTAATTCTAGCTACTCAGGAGGCTGAGATCCTAAGGATCAAAGTTCATAACCAAGCTAAAGCACAAAACGCTTTGAGACACCATCTCCAACAGGCCCCATAGGTGTGGCTCAAGTGGTAGAGTGAGTGCCAGCTGAACAAGAAAGCCAAGCAACCTCAAGACCCTAAGTTCAAATCCTAGTTCTGGTCTCAGATGTTTCCTCACATCACCCTCACTGCATATATAACACTCAGTGTTTTCCAGAATTTATAATAATTGCCATTTCACCCCATGCTGGGGGCGTGCACTCAGGACTCGAGCACTGCCCTTGGACTTTCTCAAGGCTAGAGCTTCACCGCTGGAATCACATCACCACTTGTGGCTTTTTTTTTTAAGTTGTCGGGCTTATGTATAGAGGGGTTACAGTGACATTTGTCAGGTAGTAGGTGCATTACTCCTCACACATTGATACTCCTCATGTTTTTGTCCCCGTTTTTCTCCCCCCACCCACTTCTGTCTTTTTCTACATATGCGGACTAAGGGATTGAACCTGGGTCTTCGTGCATGCTAGGCAGCACCCTACCAGTAGGCCCAACTCCCAGCCAGCTTTTAAACTTTTTAAAAAAATTTTTTATTAAAGAATTTATTAACATTGATTTTTACATATTTCAAATGACATGTTTAACAAACAAGTGTTTAAGAAGGCAATCTCTATATACAATCACTGCCACTTAGTTTTTAGAACATAATCAAAATTAGGCTAAGGGTTTGTATATCATAGATACATATTAATTTATGTAATAAAACTTATGTCTATAGAGTCATAGGTTTTTATGTCTATGTAGTTATGTTTGTATTTCCAATACCATGTCCATAGCATTGGGTATGCAAATATTGAGTCCTCTCTCTTGTACTGTTTGGATCTAATAGCCACATATTAAGGATACCATGCGCCTTTTGTTCTTTGGTCTTCACTTGTCTCACTCAACATGATTTGCTTTAGATTCATCCACTTCCCTGCGAATGCCATTATTTGATCTTGTCTGTTGGCTATGTAGAATTCCATTGTATATATATACCACATTTTCTGTATCCATTCATCTGCAGCAGGGAGCTTTTAAACTTTTTAAAAAACTTTTACTAACCAAGTATTCTGAGTCTCCAAATAAGAACCACCTTTTAGAAGGCTAATTGAAACTAGCTAGTTAGACTTCTCTACAAATGTGCCCATACACCAGTTTTGCCTTTATTGAAGCAAAAGGCAAAATAAAATACAAGGGACTTCACAGTGTTTGAGAGCTATCACATAGTAAGCATAGAAAAGCTTTATTGATGGAAGGAAGCACACATAAAGTCACACCACTAGTCAGGCTCTCAGTGCATTGGGACCCAAGGGTGCCTTCTCTGCTAACCCAGTACTGGTTCCACCTCACAGGTATTCCAGGCTAGAACATGCTATAATGTTGCACAAAAAAGGCTCCTTGCCTAAGGGGCAGTTGTTATGAAAAGATAATTGATTGGCCTAGTTTCCTTAACTACCTTAAAGAATGAGGTTTTATATGTAATAGCCCATTTAAAAGTGACAAAAACGCTAATAGCCAAATGCAATCAAAATTTTAATATTTCCATGTACCATGCACTAAAACTTCCATAATCTCTGTGAACATGCATCTCAAATACATTCATAGGAATAGGAAGGAAATGTCCAAGAAGCATGAATTATGGCCAAAAAGCACTAATGAGCTTGCTGGAATTAATAAGATTATTTTTATTTAAAAAGTCAGACTGTCTCAAGGGACATTGACAACTATACAATACAACATCATGTTTACAGATGAGGCTGATCTCGTAGGGCATTTTACCAATGTCACCAGTTATATTAGCAGTACTATAGAAACTGATGCTATGCAAATTGTCTTAATTGATTATTGATGCTGTGACATTAGTGATCTTAAAGTTAGGGAATGATGGTGTTGGTGTTGGGAATTTGGCCTAGTGGTAGAGTGCTTGCCTATCATGTACGAAGACCCGGGTTCGATACCTCAGTACCACCACATACATAGAAAAGCTGGGATGGGTGATGTAGCTTAAGTGGAAGAGTTCTAGATTTGAGAAAGCCCAAGGACAGTGCTCAAGCCCTGAATTCAAGCCCTAGGACTGGCCCCCCCCCAAAAAAAAGAAATGCCAATGTATTTTATGCAACACTTTTAAGACAAAAATGTCAATCAGGATAGCCACTAGAGTATAGTACTTGAACTCAGTCCTTAAAGGGTAGGAATTAGCAGGTTATATAACTTGAGTAGTTCAAGTTCAATTTGCTGAGAACATAGAGTTGGTGGGGGGAACAGTAACAGAATACTGATTTTCAAGTGTATCCATTGATCTTTTAAAAACTATAATATATTAAAAAAAAAAAAACTATAACAGAGGTCTCTCCCTCTTTTCATCCCCAATAGGAAATTTCAACATCCTTTCTGTTTGGGGATTAAGTACTTCAAAGAGGAGAATCCTGGAATGGATGTAAGTCTTGAGTAACTCTCACCTTTAAAAGCAATTTGAAAGGGGGAGGGAAATGGGTACCAAGACATGTGAAAGGGTATCAATGTATGTGAATTAATGCACCTTCTATCTGGCAAATACCATGTAACCCTTTTACTAATTACAATAAAAAAAAAAGAAAAGAAAAAAATAAATAAAAACAATTTGAAAATAGTACTCCTCCTTGATGATCAACACCCATACTTCAGAGGTAAGAAATAGACTGTTTGAGAACTGCTACTGAAATTTTACCACTTGCATTCCAAGCCATGTGTAACCAGCAAATAAATATCCTTCTGGGAAATTAGCATGAGAAAATCTGCCCAAATATCATTTCAAAGAGCCCACTTACTTAACTGTCTTAGCTAAGAAAACTTCCTAGAAGAATGAGAAATTGAAGTATCCAGAACACAAAGCACTGAACATATTAACATCTACCAAGGAACTCATAACCAGCATTTGTTAGAGGATTTTAAGATTAATAGTTGAGATGAAATTACATTAAACATATTTAAGATAATGTTTGTTACACATGCAAGATCACAAAAATGGTCGCTAAGCATAACTTACAGCCCCAAACAATTGTTTGTCGATTCTCCTTTTACAAAGAAAGCCTGAAGATAAATAACCATCACAAGGCTGCACATTGCTGACATCTGGGCCAGATTACATCAAACACTGCCTTCCTGTTCAACACTGCACAAGAGAATTTAAAAAAAAAAAAAATCTCCCAATTTAAACTTGTCCCAACAGCCATAAAAAATGAAAACTGCCGAGTCAACAGCTTCTGAGTATGTGTGTGTGATGTTGTTTTTGTTTGCTTTCTTGTTTTTTCATTTTTTATTTCATGCATTTTCAATATGTCTATGTGCTTTTCTCTTGCCTCTTTCACCATTCATTGGCTTGCATAGCATATGCTCTGAAAGCTTACACTTCGATTTATTAATGAAACAAGCCTCATATCCTAACGTGCCAAAAGAATTGGCTACTGGTAAGAAACCATTTGAAGAACACCAGCAACTTTTGTTAAAGCTATTGTTTTATAGTTAAATGCCATTCAAAGCAACTTGAACTGGACCTTTCTACTATCAAAGAGAGTGATTCATTGGGTTGCCTGGGATTTGGCTGGCAGGCCACCCTAATATTTATCTGGGAACAACTTTCACCTCTGGCTAGAAAATACTACACAGAGCTTGAAATTGACCAAAGTAAGAAAAGTAAATACTAGAGAAAAGACTCACTCTAGGTTTGCCGAGGCTGTTGCTCAAATGACGAAACCTGTAATTCCTCACTGACTCATGTTCATTGGTACATGAGTCACAATGAAGCTAAAAAAAGAAGCTAAAAAAGTTAGTTCAACTTTTAGTTAGAATATAATACCAACCTTCATCACAATCCAGAAAGGTTTTCAAGAATAAAGCTCTGAAGAACACCATCAGTTTTCCTCAACATTAGCAAGATTTCCATAAAGGAGGATTTGTGGCACTTTCAGAGCTAAATTAAGAAAAAGCATCAAATACTTAGCTTGCAGACTAGTACTAGAGCAAATGGTATAGTAAGGGAAAATAACAAGGAGCCTCTGGGCTTTCATCCTAGGTTTCATTCAGGATTCTTTTCTTATTAAAAGTGAATGCTAACACATTTACCTTTCATAAATTTTCCAATTAACTTCTACTCACAATGAAGATAATTTTTTAGATAAAAAAGAAACTAAGGGAGAAAGCTCAATTTTTAAGTGTCTGGGAGTGCTGAGTTAAGAAATATGATAACCTACAGAAAAAACCTTGGTTCAGCTTAGATAAGATGTATAGCTAAAAATTCTTTCAGGTTTTCAGGTCCCACTCTTCTGAGATAAACTCATACTATCTTTTAATGAAGGGCTCATATTCCCCTTTGATGTATGAAAGACACGCCCAGCTGGAGGAGAATATAAGAAAGATCTAAAATATTTGCTTCCACTGCAAAGAGCTATTAATGAAAATTTAGAAAATGAGGAAGCATTGGGGGGTAATCTTAAAAAAAAGATAACCTACTCTCATCTATGAAATCTTAGGGGAGAATACTCCAGTGTAATAAAATCTAATAAATCTTCCCTCCCCTAGACACTAGAGTTCTTCTCTCTCTTCTTTCTACCTTGTTTAAAACATATTCTTGATCTTGGTTATAAAGAGACAAAAAAAAAAACTCTACATATAACTTGCTGCACACACAAAACACCAAGGGTGTAACTCATGTAACGAACAGTTGATAAAATTCAACAGAATCTTCAGCTCACAGAAAGATTTATGATTAATCCCTAAACAAGAATTAAGTAGGTTTAAGACTGTGAGTTCTTATAATACAATTTGTGCAAAACAGAACTTAACACAACTTCAGAGAAGTCTCCACAATCTCTGAGTTATTAATGTTAAGCATACTCGCATCTTATTTGTCAAAACAATAATGAAAATAAAAATAGAATCTAGTTTTCTTCACCTGCTCATTGAAATCTATTTTTTAACAATCCAATCTGCCCCCAGTATAGTGTATGGGTATAGGAAACAAGCATTAAACCATTTCCATTGGCTGTTAAGATTTCCTGCGTAAAAATTACAAATAATTGCTTTTCCCAAATGAGCAAGATTTGTAGAACAAGTCAATCATTTGAGACTTGATGATTCCCTTTGATAGCAGGAAAGAAACATGTAAGAAAAATACTGTTTCTTTCTATTAAAAAATCTATGTGTCTAATCCCTAAATTACGTCTTTAGATACTAAGTTTATATACATCTTAACAATTTTACAAAGTAGGGCTCATCTTTATTTTGCAGATGTTGGGAAATGATCATGACAAAATTTGTTGCATGACTAGCAGATCAACATTTATTTTTTAATTGATACATAATATGTATCACCTAACTAAATGTTTATTTACCAAGTTCAAATGTTGAGGTAGGAAAGAGGGCAAGAGAGAGAGAACACAAGTAAATACTGAAACGGGAGAAAAAGCTATTTAAACAAATTTTCTTCATTCAAGTACTTACAAAATACAATGAGGTACTTTTCAGGGTTCTCTTAATTGCAGCAAAATTCTTATACCTTCCTAGGAAATTATATAATTTCTCCTTTCAAAGTTTCCATATTCCCAAGCCAATGTGACATTCCTTTTTTTTTCTCTTCACACATGCCTGGCTGAAATCATGCCAAACCTCAGCAGCTTTGCTAAATGATAAGTCTGCTAGAATATTTATGTTTTACACACACACACACACACACACACACACACACACACACACACACACACACCACTTCTCCAGCATGACTGGAAATGCATATTCTACCCCAACAACCAACATTGCTCAAGGAGAAGAGAAATGAACCCAATTCATACCCAGACATCTCATACCCTGACTGGTAACTAAGATCACCTCTCTGTCCACACCTTCATATCAACAATATTAAAACTAACTTTGTTAGCAGAAAAACTACTTTCACTTTTTAGGGCTAATTAATTTACCACATTTCTCAAATTTCACATTTCTCACATTTTCTCAAATATATTTTAGACAATGTAATATTTTAGATTACATAAAAGAACAAGGAAAATGCCAGTTTTTTTACTTAATATGATAGACTGGTTTACAGAAGCAACAAATAATTTCTTATTATTCCCTTTGGTAGCAGAGGAAATGAAACTGCCTAATCTCTTCATTCCTCAGCTTCCATAGTAAGGAGATAAAATGGAGAACCATCCTAGTTGCCATTTCAGCCTGACAGGAAACTCAGCTTTGTCATGCAGAGCTCCATCGTGAGTGGGTGCTGGGTACTATCTAAAACAATGAAAAATCTCCCAATCTGAGTTTCAAGTACTTATTGTATATTAGATCAAGGCAATGCTGGCAGGATTAAATCAAGCATTCTGAGAGGAGACACACACCAAACCATTTCCATCAAAAGAGACAATGCTAAGAGATAACTCTGATGCATTTATTTCAACACTTGGAAGGCACGTTCAATCCAGGCCACTCTTGCTTTTGGAGTGGAAGAGCATCATCATGCTCTAGAGTTCAGTCTCCCCAGCACATACATAAACAAAAGTGCACAGCGCCCCAATACTGTTGTCCTCTAGGCCTCACAGCACTGCCAGTTGGCAAACCCAAGCCAGGAAGTTGTCAATTCCAATTGCGTTTAGGCCATGTAGCCCTATTAAAGAAGGCTTGCTGGTTAAGGGGCGTCTTCTGTTTCCAAAGCATGGGAAGAAAAAAAAAAAAAAGCTATGCTTAGATCGGAGCTGCCAACTTTCACTGACTAGAGTTTTCAAGGAGCTATGAATGAGTTTAACAAAGGAGGTCTGTGGCTAGTTTCTGGCTGAAGTCCATGTCAACAGTTTTTAAGGTCACAGGCCACACTAACTAACATTTATTCCCAGCAGACCCTGTTCTAAACACAAGCTGTAAGTAGTACAAATTTGGAATTTTTCTGTAATCCCTTGAGATATTCCTGATCCTTCCACATGTTTCTGCTCAATTAAAAACAATTCTCACTTTGCACCACCAGAGAGGCCATGTTCAGCAATCTCAGACCATCCTTAGGGTAGATGAACAAAACCTGGCAAATCAAAGGGCTAGAGTGGGGAAGGGAAGGAATTCAGCTGGATCACACTGAAAAGTGCAGACAGCTCCCCAGGGGCTCAGTTTGTAAAAGCATAAAATGGGTTATGACAGAGATCCTAAGGCCATAAAATGCAGGTTTGAGGCACGTATTGGGGAAAGGATTCCTCATCATTTTATACCAACAAGATGAAAATTTCTTAGTAAATTAAAAGGTCAATTAGGTGGCAAACAATGATAATGTATAAGACAAATGCTAAAATATCCCACTGTGAGATTAATGCAATCACATCATCATTATAACAAACTCTTACTTTTAACATTCCTGAAATCAAAAATGTTTTTTGAGATCAGAGATGTTAATATTGACAGCTCCTCCCCCAAAAGATACTTTGGTTCTTTCAAGGCAATATGGAAATCACTACCTTGGATTGTGCGAAAATGTGACATACACCACATATGATGTGTGTCTGTCCATTTAAAAATCAAAATTTCAGTCCTCCATACTACTATAAGAAACACTTTCTATTTTACAGATTACAGATGAAGAAATTGAGGTTGGAAAAGGTGATGTTACTTGTTTATATAAGAACTTGAAAATGGCAGAATAAAAATTTAAATTCAAGTCTGTGTCACTAACTTAGAGGAAACATAGTAGAGTGCTGGATAATTACTGTAGGAGTTAAAGCTTGACCATTTGTGACCATGTATACTTAGAATTGTGAGACACAATGAAAGGCAGTTACAAATTTTCCAAATTAAAAATATGTAAACTATGGGAAAATGAATATTTGGTCTAAAAACTTCCAGAAAAACTATACAGAAAAACACTTTAAAACACACATATAAACTACCTATCCATTCTTGTTCCTACTAGTTTAAATGTCAATTACTTTTTCTTTTTTCCTTCAAATTTCTCACAAAATATCCTATCATATATAAAAATGTGTTTATTTTCCCTTTTTGTTCAGTAGTAGATCCCCATGTCAACAAATAATCACCAAAAATTATTTTAGTAGCTTCCAGGCATCTAATTAAACTTAACTGTACTTCTGTATCTGGAACTTTAAACTATGTCTAATTTTTCATTCTATGTGCTATGTTAAATATCCACATATAACCAGGTGCCTGTGGCTCATGCCTGTAATCCTAGCCACTCAGACGAGTGAGATCTAAGGAGTGTGGTTCAAAGACAGTCTGAGCAGAAAAGTTCATGAGGCTTTTACTTCCTTTAAATTAATCAGAAAAAGGCGGAAGTGGCATTGTGGCTCAAGTAGTAGAGAGCTAGCCTTACCACAAAGATGCTCAGAGACAGTGCTCAGGCCCAGAGGCCAAGCCTCAAGACTGGCCTCAAACAATAACAACAAAATTATCATGCATGTATATATATTTTTGAGATTTTTCTCAGATTGTATTATACTCAAAAGTGGAAATAACTTCAAGGTACTCAATATAGATTGGCAATTCCTTATCAGGAATGTTGAGCCAGTTTATATACTACTGAACATACTACAAGTGCTGCTAAATGTCATTTTAAAGTTGAAAGGACCAAGGCTCAAGGATACTTAGTTGCATACTTGTCCAAGAGTCTCATTTATGACATACCATGTAATAACTGTTTACCCTTTCTACTAGTTACTCCTACACTGACATCTATCATGAAGTGCTAATAGCTACCTTGCCACAATTCCTTATCTATATTAGCTCTAAGAGAGAGAGAGACAGAGAAAGAGAGAGAGAGAGAGAGACAGAGAGAGAGAGAGAGAGAGAGAGAGAGAGAGAGAGAGAGAGAGAGAGAGAGAGAGAGAGAGAGGAAGAGAAAATCAAGCATCTGAAAGAGGAAGCATAGAATCTAAAAGCATGCTTTCTAATCAGGAGAGCTGAGATGCAAGCCCTATTTTGACCACACTGTTTATGCCATGCTACCTTGCAACTCTCCTTCTGCAGATACTGAGGCCAAATTAATTTTTGGAGAAGTACAGTAGAACAACAATACCTACATCTCATGCTTATGAGAATTACATACTGGTATCTCATCTTTAAAAAGCAAGTACCAATGGCTGAGATCCAGAGAATGAATGACAGAAGCCAGACAGGACAGCAAATTCTTCAAGATTCCATCTCTGAAATAGCTGGCAAAATGCCAGGCTGGAGATATGGCTTGACTAGCAAAGTGTCAGCTAAGCAAGTAAAGTATGAAGTCCCGAATTCTAATTCTGAGACCAGTCCCCATTCTTTCTCAAGGAGCAAGTGGTGGCAATGTGACACCATGAAATGCTTGTGCACAGCTAGCAGAATTACAAAATGTCATGAACACTTCAGAAAACAATTTGGCTAAATGTGTTCCAATGAACCTGAAGAATACCTGCCTATGTCACACCTATTCCATATCCAGGTATATACATATGAGCAGCTTTAGTCTATGAGCACCAAGAGAGCCATTCACCAATGTTCATGAAAGCCAAGAACTGGAAACAGTACAAACTTCCACCTACAATTGAATGTGCAAATACTGATAAGATCATACAACATAGAACACTATCTAGGAAGGATGAATACAGCAAGAATGAATCTCAAAGTTGAGCATAAGAAATAGGAACAGTATATTAAAATGACTATTCCAGATTGTGCAATGTAACCTATACAGAATTTTTTTAAGCTGTAGGATTTAGGAATGCATATACATATGAAAAATTAATATTAGAGTGCTAGCAATTTTTTTAACTTAGAGGGTGAGTGTGTGTGTGTGTGTGTGTGTGTGTGTGTGTGTGTGTGTGTGTGTGTATGTGTTTAAACTCAAGGCTGTTTTCTGTTTTTAGGTTATTTTCCACAGCTCACTAAAGAAAGACACAAGGTTGGGGCCGGGAGTTTGGCCTAGTGGTTAAAGTGCTTGCCTAGCATGCATGAAGGCCCGGGTTCGATTCCTTGGTACCACATACAGAGAAAAAAGCCGGAAGTGGTGCTGAGGCTCAAGTGGTAGAGCTCTAGCCTTGAGAAAGTCCAAGGACAGTGCTCAGGCCCTGAGCTCAAGCCCAGGACTGGCAAAAAAAAAAAAAAAAAAAAAAGACACAAGGTTGTAATTTACCTACTAGATAAAATATACAAAGAGCTTTTCCCAAGCACTCATTATTTTATCTAATATTTTTTTTAGGGTGTACCAAGACTGAGGGCTTGAACTCAGGGCCTTGCATTGTTGTTTGCCATGTATGCTCACCACTGGTACTCCATGACTTAAACGCAAATGCAGAATGACACTTTGCTGGTTAATTAGAGATTGAGTCTCACAGACTTTTCTACCAGTCTCAGGCTTATTTTGTTAAATCTTTGGAGCAATATTCTGAATTAGTATTATCTTGATTTACCACAGAAGTAACTAAGATTAGAAGGCAAATAATGAATAAACATATATAGCCATCCTTGAGATCAAACCTGAAGGCTCATGCCTACCAGGCAAGCACACTACCAGTGAACCACATCCCCAGGCTTAAATCCTATTTTTAAAAAGAAACCTTTAAAAAAAAAAATCAAAGGATAACACCATGTTCTTTGTTTTATAATATAAGTACTGAATCTGTGGAAAGGATAAATTCAGAAGAATACCTGAAAGTTAAACTCTTTCAAATAAAAAGATCCAAAACTATAATCACCAGAAAATTCTAATACAGAATACCTTTTTTAATATCAAAAACTAAAACTGTCAAAAAAAACTGTCTGTAATGGTCAGAAGATGATAGTTTTTTTAATAGAATAAGAATGATTGGCATTTACCGTTTTTAAGCTTACTTTCATGTAATTACAAAAAAAAGGAGAAAGTACAAATCAAAATTTACAGGCATGATAACAAAATATCCCAGCTCAGTAGAAAATACTATACTAGCAAACATACTTTCCTTTAGAGTTGTTTTTATTTGCAGAGCTCACTGCTTTTTAATTTTAGCCTCCTAAAGAGTTGTTTTCCTATGGGACAAGAAGTAAAAGGGGGTACGGGTGGGAGAAAAGAAAATCACTCATTGCAGGAACTCAGCCAAGGAATAGCAAAGCAACTTCAACCAACTCCTTTACCTACCATACTTTTAAAAGAAGTTGTTTTAAAAATGGCAAGATTTTTAGAGCCAGGCATTTTTGCTGCATTTTGAGCTCATTAATACACATAAAGAGCTAGTTAAAATACCAGGCTGAATGAATGAACAATGGGACAATTAACCTCACATACAAAGCTCCACCTACTTTACTTCAAAGGCATCTGAAATAAAATGGATTAGAAACCACAAATGATGACTCTCTGAATTAATTTTGTAATAAATATTGCTTGGTATTATAGATAAGGGATTAGAAACCTCCACGTGGTAGTGAATTGAGTTAAAGGACAACAATTATCTTTAGTTTTGTCTTAGATTACTGGTAGCTTCAAGTCCCATGAAAAGAAAATAAAAGCCTATTCATTTACCATTATAAACTACAAGGTAAGATTTCATTTTTGTCTATAAAATATTTTAAGATTCTATGCTTTTAACATAACATCTTAAAAGATTTTCATTCAGAATATAATATATTAGAAAATCAAAATGAGAATGTCAACTATAAAAGGTATATTTTTCATTGCATAGTACAACACATGCTAACAGAAAAGGACTATTTTATCTTAAAGGAATAAATCTGCTATGTGAAATATGAAAAGTAAAATTAAACAAACACCTTATTTCGCATTTAAGTAAGACTTTTGATACTATTTGTAAACACCTTATTTCTCAATTAAGTAAGACTTTTGATACTATTTCCATAACTTTATGTTCATTGTTTGCAAAAGCTAATAACAATTCTTGTGGGGTTTTTTTGTTGTTGTTGTTTTTCCTTTCTGCCAGTTCTAGGGTTTCAGAATTCTGGGCCTATGCACTGTTCCTGAGCCTCTGTGCTCAACTAACTTTTGAGCCAGAGTGCAACTTCTATCCTTTTCTGAGTAGTTTATTGGAGATAAGTCTCATGGACTTTCCTGCGTGAGCTGGCTTTGAACCATGATCCTCAGATTTCAGTCTCCTGAGTAGTTAGCAATACAGGCTTGAGCCACTGGCATCCAGCTCTAACAGTTCTTTATTGCCAAGAGCTAAATATTAGTTCACACATGAAGACAAAAAGTATTTGAGTTTCATCTTAAATAAATACAAATTATTTGAATGACAAATAGCATTACAACTATCATTTCCAACAGATTATGTCTCAGCAAGAATGGGTCTTTATTAATAAGAGTTTCTACCCTTCTAAATCAATTGTGCCAGATGCCAGTGGCTCATGCTTGTAATCCTAGCTACTCAGGAGGCTGAGATCTGAGGATTACAGTTCAAAGCCATCCTGGGTACAAAAATCCATGAGACTCTTATCTCTAACTAAGCACAAGAAAAGTGGACGTGGCACTGTGGCTCAAATGGTAGAACACTAGCCTTGAGCTGAAGAGCTCAAGGACAATGCCCAGGCCCAGAGTTCAAGCCTCACTGACAATAAATCAATTAATCAATCATTATCAACTTTGCACAAATAAATCAAAAATAGTCTCAGGCAAGAATACTTAGTGTTGGGTAAAGTCTCCTTTTTTTTAGGGGGGGGGGTCAGTCTTGGGGCTTGACCTCAGGGCATATGAGCTACCCCTGAGCATTTTTTGCTCATGAGTCACAATTCCATTTCCAGTTTTCAGGTGGTTAACTGGAGGTAAGAGTTTCAGATTTTCCTGCCTAGTCTGGCTTTGAACCCCAAGCTTCACATCTCAGCCTCCTGAACAGCTATGATTATAGGCATGAACCACCAATGCAGCGCTGATGCTCATATTTTA
This sequence comes from Megascapheus bottae, assembly GCF_031878675.1. Classification (NCBI taxonomy): domain Eukaryota; kingdom Metazoa; phylum Chordata; class Mammalia; order Rodentia; family Geomyidae; genus Megascapheus; species Megascapheus bottae. The sequence goes on from NC_143511.1 coordinate 81,985,273, forward strand.
ATAAGTGAAAAGTCTCAAAACAGAAGTATATCTACTGCATAATCCCAATTCAAAGAATGAAACACCCGTAGTCATTATTAGAGTGGGTGATAAAATCATTTTTCTTGAAGTTTTCTAAATTTTTTTAATGAGCAAGTAAATCTTTATAATCTCAAAACTAATAGCATCTTAAAAACAGAGGCTTACGATTTAATGTTAGAATTAAGGGATCTACAAATTTCAACTAGTGAAATGATTTTTTCAGAATAGAAGTACAATATTACTTCAATGTTCTAGGAGGGAGAGTTGTTAGGTTTCCTGATGCTTCTCAAACTAGTCGCTGACATGACCTGACAACCGAAAGTTAGACTGCATTTATTTATTTATTTAATTGTCAGGATAATGTATAGAGGGGTTACAGTTACATTCATCAGGTAGTAAGTACATTACTTGTCGCACACTGATAATTTCTCATGTTTTTGTCCCCATTGCCCTCCTCCCTCCCCCCTCCCAATCATCTTGTTTTCCCCCTTCCCTTTTCTATTTCAAATAAACATATCTATATATACAAAATACCAGGTAAAAAGTCAGGTACGTAATGAGATTAACCATAGGGCAAAAAAAGTGAAGAAAAATAACATAGTACTTTAAGAACAATAACACAAGATAAAGCTGTTGTTCCATATATTAGAGTTCATTTCATTTAGTCTCATCCTGTATGACCAGACTCCATTTATATTCAGAAACTTATCTTGCTTTTAAAAAGTTTACTTTTAGTATCAATACTGGTGCTTGAACTCAGGGCCTAGTGCTGTCCCTAAACTTGTTTTTGTTCAAGGCTAGTGCTCAACCATTTGAGCCACAACTCCACTTTTGGCTTTTTGAGTAGTTCTAGTGGAGACAAGAGTTGTGAATCGAAGGCACTCAAGGGAACAAGCCACTTTTGAGTTTAAATGGCAGAGCTCCCTTGCTGCTTTACATCTGATTGTTGCTGTTTACATTCCTTTGCTAAACCTACATTTTCATAAGCTTTTTGGCAGGTAAATGTTCTGTTTTGAACTCAGGGCCTGAGTGTTGGCCCCTGAGCTCTTTTTTTTTTTGCCAGTCCTGGGCTTGAGCTCAGGGCCTGAGCACTGTCCTTGGACTTTCTCAAGGCTAGAACTCTACCACTTGAGCCTCAGCACCACTTCTGGCTTTTTTCTATGTATGTGGTACCAAGGAATCGAACCCGGGTCTTCATGCATGCTAGGCAAGCACTTTAACCACTAGGCCAAACTCCTGGCCCTGGCAGGTAAATGTTAAACACTGCTTCTTGGTCAATTTGTGTGCGGGTGTGTGTGTGTGTGTGTGTGTGTGTGTGTGTGTGTGTGTGTGTGTGTGTGTGTGTGTGTGTGTGTGCGTGCGTGCGTGCGTGTGTGTGTGTGTGTGTGTGTGTGTGTGTGTGTGCGCGCCAGTCCTAGGGTTTGAACTCAGGGTCTGAGTACTGACTGTCCTTGGGCTTTTTTCTTAAAGCTAGCACTCTACCACTTGAGCCACAACACCATTTCTGGCTTTATATGTATGTGGTACCAAGGAATTGAACCCAGGTCTTTGTGCATGCTAGGCAAGCACTCTACCACCAGGCCAAACTCCTGGCCCTTGCTTTTGTCTTTTTAGGGATTACTTCTTTGTCTTGATTTGCAGGAACAACCTATAAAAATAAACATTTTGTAATTTAACTAGAAATAATACAGAAAAGACTTGTTATTGTTATTGAAGGAAATCAATTTTATATTGTTTATTTTTATTTCAACCTAAATAAAATATGGATTTTGTTTTTTTTTTTAAAGGTAAGAGTTACACAGACTTTCCTGCCTAGGCTAGCTTCAAACTGTGATCCTCATATCTCAGCTTCTTGAGTAGATAGGATTACGGATATGAGCTACCAATGCCCAGATCTAAATTGCTTTTAAAGTAAGAAGGAAGCTAAAATGCCAAGAGCGGTTTTAGGTATGGAATATATTTTGAGTAATTTTCTACCTTCTGATGGGGGGTGGGGAAGAGTATGGTTCAGATAAATGGCCCATACTTATGGTAGCTGGTAGGCAAGTCCAAGAAAACCTGTTGACACTCAAACTTAACCCCAAGTGGCCTCTTCTGTAAAATGTTTTTCTGTCTTCCTAAAGGGTCCCTTGTGTATAATTCTCAAGTCTCTTTCCAAAAGCAGGCACTGGTTTTTGTTTTTGGGTTTTTTTTTGCCAATCCTGGGCTTGGGCTCAGGGCTTGAGCACTGTCCTTGGACTTTCTCAAGGCTAGCACTCTACCACTTGAGCCTCAGCACCACTTCCGGCTTTTTGCTATGTATGTGGTACTGAGGAATTGAACCCGGGTCTTCATGCATGCTAGGCAAGCACTCTACCACTAGACCAAACTCCTGCCCCCCCCCTTTTTTTTTTTACTGGTTTTCTATTCAAACATTTCCTGCATCTGATTCAAACACAATTAATATTCTATTTTCCTTGTTTCTTTCTTTCACTTACATATTTAATGTTTTATCTTTTATGGTGGTACTGGACTTTAATCTCAGAACCTTGTATTTGCTGGGCAGGCAGTCTACCATTTGAGCAATGCCACCAGTCTAGACCTCAAAACCCACAATTATATACATAGGTTCCAAGGAAGCTCACCAAAAAGGAATATAACCACCTGGGATTGCTAGTCAAAAACAGCTCCAAGTGGCCTTATAGCTCATTCTCCTGAGTTGGAAGAACATTGCTGTATCATGAACAAAATCTCAGACTAGGTATCAGAAGACTGCCACAGCTACCAGATCAATAACATAGGACAAAAATCTTTTGGATTCATTTTCATCATTTCTTTGTTTTTAATACTAAGTAGTTGTATGAAGGGATTTCAATTCCAAAAGTCAGGCTATGAGTACATGCATTTTGGTCATAATTTCTTAAATGAGGATAGACTGTGGCATATTATTTCTGAAAGCTCATTAAGCTCACCTCTGAGCTCCTTCTGCAAAGACATATATATATATATAGTCTTTGTGTGCATGTATATGTGTATAAATACATATATACATCTATATGTATATATAGAGAGACTGTGAGGAAAACAACTGTATGAAATATGTGATAGCAGGAAGATAAAATGTGGAATCGATACTTAGAGCTTAATTTTGGATTTTAAAACCACAGTCCTTTACTTTCCCCCTATGAGATCTTGAGCCGGCTGTGTGTATGCCTGTGCCCGCAAGTGCGTGCATGTCTCAGCCTCAAATCTAGTATTACTATAAAGTTATTTCATAAGGTTGCTATGTAAGTGGGTATTCCACAGCCACCAAGCATATTAAATGAACACTCTTTCCTATACTTTCATGTATTCTATAGTAAGTTGTCCAAATTCCAAATTGACATAAGAATATTAGCCAGCAGCAGCAATTACTTAGAGGTAGCAAGGTGAATGAGATAAACAGAAGGAAAAAAAAAACAAAATTGCCTTCCTAAAGTTCTGAAAGTGGTACTATTTACTGCCCTATACTAATGAGCACTAATAAAAGGAAATGCTTCCCAAAAAAGAACAGGGAAATAATGTACCTCTCATTTAGTTGTAACTTGGTAAGTCTCAAACTGGAAAATGTCTGTTAGCCAGCACTTTGAGAGTTTTAAGCACCCTACTACTCTAGACTCAGGTCACTAGGGGAAGACTGCCCAGCTGAAAAGGAGCAAGAGGAGCCCAGGTGCACGTTCCCACAGCAGCTAGTCTGAGGTTGGCCACCAGTACCTGGGGAGCTTCTGCTACTGCAGAAGACATACTAGTCTTTCTGAACGTCTACTCTATCAACATTCAAAACCACCTCCATCAGCAGGCTACTAGGAGAGAAGAATCAAGTTTATTTCTTTTTGTTACTTCAAAGGTGATTTTCTTCAGATTATACTATCTGTTATGGTTGATTGTGGCTCCCCACAGAATTGCTTTTCTAAGCATGAAGATACCTTGTATGACAATGAAATATACATCATTCCTCAACCATTACATTTTTAAATTAAGAAAAAGGTTATAACTTTCCTCTAAATGATAATCTTATAATCACCACCCACCTTCCCCAAGTAGTATTGCAAAATCTTAAAGAGCTCAGAAAAGGCCTTGGCCTACAAAACCGGACCATTCCTCACCAGCCCATGAGTTTGGCTTCTGACAACCATATCCCAGGACCCACAAGGCATGAAAATATAGCAGGTCAGAGCCACAGCAACATGATCTCCTCTTAAGTGGCCATCCAGACAATAAGAGGGATATAATACTCATCTTATTTTTAAGAGAAAGAATTAAAAAGACATCAGACAGCTGCAGAGTAAGAGAGAAGCACTAGAAAGGCAGAAAAAGTCTTCTGTTCAATACAGTAAAAGATCCAGGTTTCCAGAGGGGCCTTTAGGGTGCTGTGAAGGAAAGCTGATTTCTCCCTGAGGAGCTCCAGCTTTGATGCTCAAACTGCTCTCAAACATCAGGCCGTGCAGTTTTGTATAGCAGGGTACCCTCGGGCAAGACAACCATAAATAGCTTAAAACCAGAATAGAAGATTCCATCTGGTTCTGGAATATTTCAGCAGCACCTGCTTTCAAGGTAACAATCTGGGAGTTGTCCCCATAGCCTTCCTTCCCAACTCCCTCTCCCACCTCTCAAACACTTTTATTTTAAACGTAAGCAGCTCACACACAATCCAAAGGGGTTTCTGCCACTGCACCTGCTGGAGTCTTGTGAATTTCTCTTGAACTGTACGTATTGCTTTAAAAAAAAAATTGAGCAGCTAGAGAAGGAAACCAACAAGTTTTTAAACTCCAGATCATTATTAATCCTAGTTTCTTTCATCTTTTCTGTGTTTACAGTTAAAGTAAGTCCCATTTTTACTATAAAAAGAAGATGCATAAGTTGTTCCTGCCATTAGGTCAGAAAGGACTTACAAAAGAACATTTTCACTATACACTACTTGGGTATTACGCCTTATGGCAACTAGCACAGAGTGAGGAACAATAACTTATGAACAGGAGCCCAGAACATAAACCTAAACAAACAAAGTTAAGGACTTAAAAGTCTATCCCAGAACAGTGTAGCCAGATGTACACTCTGTTTTAGATTTGGTAAATGACCAAAAAGAGAAAGTACTTTTTGTTTTTATTTTGTAATAATAACTTCAGCCTACCAAAAAAATTCTTAGATGAATATGAAATCTCAAAGGTTTCTCAATTGGGCACTGGTGATAAATCTTTTGTGGTTATCCCCAGTGGTTTCTATCCTTCTTGTGTATATTAAGAGGAGTTGAAAAGTGAGCACTGGTGGCTCATACCTGTAATTCTAGCTATTCAGGAGACTGATACCTGAGGATCATGGTTCAAAGCCAGAAGGGCAGGAAAGTATTATAATACTCTTATCTTCAATTATCCACCAGAAAACTGCAAGTAGATCTGTGGCTCAGGTGGCAGAATGCTAGCTTTAATCAAAAAACCTCAAGGACAGTATCTAGACCCTATATAGGTTCAAGCCTCAGGACTGGCACATGAGGGAGGGAGGGAGGGAGGGAGCAAAGAGAGATCTTAAAATAAAACCAAAGACCAAGTGTTATTTATATACTGCTCATTACAGGCACACAGTACTCACTCAGACATTTTTCAATACAATGAAAAAAATTAGTGCAGGGCCCTGAGCTCAAATCTTTGGACAACCAAAAAAAAGTATAGACTGAAAGAATTTTAGATAACATCTTAATAAGAGAAATTATTTTTTCCCAAAATACATAATAGGTTCTGAATACTTTTGAGTGTAAGAATAGTTACTCAAGTTTTCTTAGGAGCTTAACTAAGATCCATATAGATAGATAATGAAGAAAATTATAGAACACATCTAAAAAATTCTTTTCTAAATACTAAAGACATTTAGTTATGCATATCTCTTTTAATCAGTGAACAACTTTATGGCTGGAACTCTCATGCTCCTTCTGTTGACTCAAAACCTAACTTCAGGGCCAGGACTTTGGCCTAGTGGTAGAGTGCTTGCCTAGCATGCATGAAGACCCAGGTTTGATTCCTCAGTACGACATACATAGAAAAAAGCCAAAAAATGGTGCTGTGGCTCAAATGGTAGAGTTCTAGGCTTGAGAAAGCCCAAGGACAGTGCTCAAGCCAAGATAAAGCCCCAGGACTGGGGGTGGGGGGGGAGAGGGTCCTAAACTTCACCTGAAATAGCATATTTCATTATACTTTTGAATTCAATGAGTGATATGCCTTTTGAACAAATTGGAAGCCATGAAAAAATTTCAGTTCTAAGTCAATTTGTTCTATAACATTGCAAGATTACTAAGGATTACTGAGGTCAATGTGTATGATATATCAGACTCAGTATAATCTAAAACTGTTAAAATATTCTCTTTCTAGGTTTTATATTGAAGAATGACTTGCCTACTCTTAACTATTGTTCTCCTACTTAGTGTTATAAATTTAGTATTAACTACCATTCAAGAAATCACTAATATTATAGTGAATCTTAAGGAAAAGTAAGATTTTTTTCAATGATAGGAATGAATCAGCGTGGTAGGAAATAACTCATTTGACTTTATAGTGGTATTTGTGTTACTACAATGCATTTACCATACTCTAGAATAACAACATTCCTTTCAACAAGAGTTCAACCTCATTTAAGTTTTTTGTTTTAAATAAACACTTGCCTATTTCTCAGGGATTTATTTCTTCATAAAGCTAATATTACTAACATGCCTATCCCATGCCAGATATTCTTTGATAGCCTTTGAGGACTGGCAAGTCCTCAGCTTTGAAAACAGTATCATGATGTATTCTTGTAATCTCAGCTCTCAGTATTACAGGAGGATGAAAAGTTCAACGTCTACCTGAGCTACAAAGTATAACTTTGTCTCAAAAGGGAAAACCAAACTTCTCAGCCTTCATGGAGTCTATATTCTAGTGGGGAGAACAGAAATATGAACTTAATAAGTTATATTGTACAAAGAGTGTCTAAGAATCTTTCATCATAAAATTAAGTTTAAATTTTATAATATATATGACCTAGTCCTTTATGGGCACAGCACTGTCACTCCACATTGGACCTTTCCTCTGAGACCAAAAGGTACAGTTATTAACTATTTGAAATGAGTTTAGTAATACAAACCATCCTTTTATATTTTTTTAACTGTTTTTTTTTGTCTTTTTTTTTTTTTTGGCACTGGGGATCGAACCCAGGATGTTGCACTTCCTAGGCAAGCGCTTTGCCACTGAGCTACATTCCAGCCCTATCGTTTTATATTTTATGACTCTCTATGAGCTCATGTCACATAATAGCTATCATCCATTCTAGATGCATCTACCTTCTGTAAACACCAGGCACACAATATCTTAGTCAAGCACTACTCAACGTGCTGGAGATAGGCAGACAGGCTTTACCTAAGGCTAATTGCCTAAAAGTAAAATCAAGATGTAGGTGACTCAAGTTGAAGCATGCTAGGCATGACCAGAAGGAAAAAAAAAAAAAAGATGACTTCTGCCTAGGGAGGACTACTTTGGAAAGACAAGTACATGTAGGAAGGCAGAGAAGGTACATTGAGTGGCTCATATGGGCCACAATGTATATAAAGTTGGGAGAGCTGGCAGATAGAAATAAGAGCAGTAAAGGTATGTCGGCATAGATGCCACTGTTGGGAGTGACAGAGAAGGCTGTCACTCCTAATGAGAAGGGTAGAAAGCAAAAGTAGAGGTTGTTTATGTGCAAATATGAGTTGCAACACTAGGCTCACTGTAAAGGGTAAAGTAAATGGGTCTCAAGACATAAGAGAAAGCATTTGAAAAACGGAGATTAAGCAGCAAAGGGGATAATATTAATAACCTAACCAGCAATGAACTAAACCTTTCATATCGAGGCAGAGCTCTCCATTCAACACTTGACACACAGCCAACAGTATACCATTCTATGTACATGCTACTGCCAATCTAATAGTGTTTCTAAACCAAGCAGAGACATGGCCACATGTATCTTAAACAGGGTAAGAAAGAACTCCCCCATCATGTTAACTACCCATAAGATGTGTGTTCCAAAATTCATGTAAGACTATTTTTAATTTATCACTGTTATTATCCTGGGGCACTAGAATATCAACAGTAAGAAGATACTATTTCTTGACTTCATCCATGTATTATACATAGTAACACTGTTGTGTGCATATCCATCTCATCAGCTAGTCTGGAAACTCTTTAAGAGCTGAGACTAACTAATAGTAGGTATTCAGTTAAGGGTTGACAAAAGAATTAGCCCATCAAATTTTGCTCTTGTATAACAGAGAGAAGACATACCAATTCCTGCTGTTTTGCATTATAAATGATGATAGCACAAAGGCTGCTCAAATGGCTTCACATCAATACAAAAACCCATCGCCTAACTAGGCATTCAAAATCAGACACCAGAATCAGAGGAAAAACAATTTTATATTTATTAATGTGATTACTGGTGGTGCTGGGGTGACCCAAGTCTTTAAACATACTAGGCACATACACTATCACAAAGCTTTACCCTCAATCTATTAAATTTATTTTTTATGGTACTGTTATAGCCAGGGTCTGAACAATTTTTTTTTAATAAAGTTTCCACTCCCCAGAAATTTTCTGAATGGTAATGATACAGGGCCAGTTTTGAGCACTTATAGGCACAGAGACAAGCACTTCAATTTAGAAATAAACTGTAACCCCAAATAATACTGGAATCAAACTTCACACAGTCTTCAAAAGCTAGGGTAAAATCCTGCCCTCCTTCAAATCAACAACATAAATACAGTGTTATGGTCAAGACTGAAATTTAACAACTAAAAATGGAAGTTAAATTTCTCTTCATAAAGAAAAGAAAAAATTTAAAGGTACTATTAAATCAGAAAGTAAGTAATTGTTGATATCCAAATCTATTCCCCTGGGCTGGCAGGGCATGGGCCTGTTCTTAAGCAGTGCTCAACAGCTGAACACATTCATCTCCCAGGTAGCCAGTTCAACCCCTCCCTGAGGGCTCTGCACAGATGGCCTCCAGGGTTCAGACAACAAATACTATGCTAGGTGTAGAAAAGATGATGAGATTTGTATAGAGAAATGCAAATGTGTCGCAGTCTAGACTGACAGTGAACAAAGAAACTTCTTGAGTCAGCCCTTCTTATTTTATGCTGTGTGTGGTATGTGGATCTGGGGAACTGGAGATAGTCTTTTCTTGGTAAGATGAAGCAAGCATATAGACCAGTACAACAGAGAACTACCCTTCCTGGAATCCACAGAGTCTGGCCTTTTATCCCCAGCCCAAGCCCACTCTTAGGCCCGGGTTTTATCATGGGCGCCTCCCTGCTGTCCCACTCCTGCTGCTCTACATGAGCAGAGAGAGACAGGAGGCAGGCCCCCCTGACACCTACTTAACTAAGGCAGATGCAGGGATGCCTTTACCTCCCCCTCAGGAGTGCCCAGCAGGAGCCCACAGAGCCAGAAGCTCCAAAATCGGATTTCCACACATCCTTCCACCCAAGAAAACACCTTACCTCTCTAGCAGGAGGAAACAAAACATTAAGCAAATGTTGCTCTGGTGTGTAAACGAGATTTTTAGAGGACCTGAGGAAACTTTCTCAAAGAACTCTGCTTTTTTTTCCAATCCCCTTTGAGGCCAAGTTGGGAAGCAGTTATGTACCCAAAGGGGACAAGGATGCTTTTTCAAGGAGGTTACAATCAACATCTGCAAGACATCTTGAGCTAGACACATACTCTACATACACAACATGTCCACAGAAAAGTCAGATGGGCTAATTTGTGACAGCTCCAGATAACAGGAGGAGAAACTGCTTCTCCTCAGCTTCTACGACTCAGGAGCAAAGAGCTCTTCCGACTCAAGGGATGTGAGACAAATACATAAATACAATTATCTGCAGAGCTTCAAGTGCAAGAGCAACACTGTAAAGTCCTTCTCCCCAAGTGCAGTGACTTAGGGGACACAGATAGTACAATAAAAAAGAACAGCTGGAAGACTTAATTAAAGAACAGCACAAAAACTGACATTGTTTTTTAGAAACAGCCAACAGCCCAAAGCCTTTTTCCCTTACCTTAAGATACAGAAGCAGCTCTTGGCTCCTGAAGATAAGCGGCAGAACCCGAATCTCTGTTTGCTGTCAATGTCAGTGAGCACGAATGTGAAGTTCTGGCCAACTTGGCTAACTGTGAGGCTGAAGCAAAGACAGAACAAAGTGAGAAATGAACACTCACTAAGTGTCTTGATAAAGTATCTAATCGCCACAAGTCATTGAACCATTAACATTTCCTTTCTAAGTGAAATTCTTCATAAGTAAGTTTAAATTTTACTTCAGTGGAAGGGGGGAAAAACAGAGGAAGAGACAACTAGGAAATAGTCTCAGGGATCATCAAATATCAAACTCATCAGTGTTTTCATACTTTCCACTTACTGAGTTCAGGTCTTGAGGTGGCTTGACTAACCACCAGTCCTGAAAGGAACATTCTACCCACCTCATGTATAATACAAAGAAGGAACAAGTACAGCCCTGCTCTTACTTCAGTGACACTCCACTAACATGCTGTGACTACGAGTTACCACAGCAGCAGAATTCAAGTGTCAACTATACACCAGACACAGTTAAAACATTTGAAGTACACACTATCTCATTTACCTCACCACTACCCAGGAAATTCAATGATGTTCCTGTACTAAAGGATACCAAAGACAAAATAGGTCCAGAAAGGAATCAAGTTGACAGAGTCACTAAGAGGATAATGTAGTATTTAACCTAGAAAGCAAAGCGAGCAAGGCTAGGTATTGCTTTCATAAATTGCTCAATCTTTCATAATTTTTAAATTTATGTGAAATGTTCTTATAATTCAGAGGACAGAAGTACCAAAATGTTAAGCAATAGAAACAAAGTCTTAAGCAAAGACATTAAAAAAAAAAAAACTAAACATTTCCGGAAAATACACTATAATATAAACCATATAATATTATATATTCCTTTCTGCGCAGTTTTTGTATAGCTTTATGTATGGTTCACATAAAAGTAATATTTGATAGAAAATATTAAATGATTAAAAATCATATTGTATATTTTAGTAAAAGTTAAACACTAAAGCAAAAATAATGAACAGATTAATCCAGAAATTCTTTCAAAGGTAACAAAACACTTTAAAATCTGCTGCTTAATCAATTTACACAGACTTTCCGTCCAATCAACTATTTTTTTAAAAATATGTAATACATCTAACCCAGCCACTAGTGGCTCATAATCCTAGCAACTCAGAAGATTGAGATCTGAGGATCACAATTTGAAGCCATCTCAATCAGAAAGTCAATGAAACTCTTATCTCCAATCAACCCCCCAAAAGCCTTTTAAGTGGAGCTGTGGCTCAAGTGGTAAAGCACAAAAGTGAAGGAAAGAAAAGAGAGAGAGGGAAAGAAGGAAGGAAAGGAGGGAGGGAAGTAGGGAGGGACCTATATTTCAAATTCTAATACATAAATTTACAATAATATTTCAGAATTTGAAATTGAATTATTCTAGAGATTAATCGAGGCATTGCACATATTTTCTTTAATTTTTATTTTATCATTGGGATAATGTAGAGGGGTTACAGTTACATTTGTCAGGTAATGGGTACAATACTTTTTGAGTTAACTCAAACTGGTAAAACGCTCAAATTAGTAAAATATTCATATCAGGGCTAGCACCGTTCAGTTTATAAATTGTCAGTGGAAATGAAAATCATGGCTTACTAGGATTCTCCAAGATTCTTACTGAATTTGGATATGATATAAATTACATATTAAAATTAGATATTCAAACAGATTTTCTTTCTAAAACTCTTTTGTAAGTCACACAAGAAAATTAATATTGGGGGAGGGAAATGGGTACCAAGACATGTGAAAGGGTATCAATGTATGTGAATTAATGCACTTTCTATCTGGCAAATATCATGTAACCCTTTTACTAATTACAATAAAAAAAATTAAAAAAAAGAAAATTAATATTAAAGGGACTATCATAGTACCATAACACAAAGGTCAAGGACCCTACCTAGTTATTTTTAAGGAAACATTTTCATCCTTTGGAGAATAGTTAGAGAAGAGAGGAAAATAATTCGGAAAGAAGTGTTCCATACTCCTTATTTAAGTAGGAAGGTGAACAAACACAAGGTGGCAATTTAAAAGCAACATGGTAATAAAGCAGGTGTAAGTAATGCTATCCCTCCACCTTAAACAGCCAGGAGAAGGAACACATTTCCATAAAAGTTATAGAGCTGTCAAGGGGACACCAAACACTACCTTCTGATGGCTGTTATGTTTTATCTATAAAGCTTGGATACTGTGTTACTATGGTGATTTAATACTATGTTTTAAAGGGGGATTATATGATTAGTTTTAACAAGGTTGAGAATTGAAGATGTGTGAGAAACAGGATTCTAGTGTACATAATTAAAGTGATATGCAAGAAAGTAGGCCTCAATGAGGGAGGAAAACCCCGTTTTTTATTAAAATATTTAAAGCAACAGGTCTAAATGAGTTTAACTTACAATTAACATCATTTGAGAAACACTGCTATGTGATAATACCAAATATGACTTGACTATTTTTATCTTAGGGTTTGATTTCACTAGAATACACAAAATGGTTATTCTTCTGAGAAGCATCCTAGGAAAGAAGGAACTAGAAGAAAGAACTAGATAGAACTAGTTGAAAAGAAAACACCCGAGATCTCTAGGACATATGACTTGTAAATTGGCTGATACTAATTTCTTACTGTCTTTAACTTGCCATTAAAAATGCTGAAAACTGGGCTGGGAATTTGGCCAAATGGTGGAGTGCTTGCTTAGCATGCACATAGACCTGGGTTCGACTCCTCGGTATCACACATGTAGAAAAAAGCTGGAAGTAGTGCTGAGGCTCAAGTGGTAGAGCTCTAGCCTTGAGAAAGGCCTGACCTCAAGCCCAGGACTGGCAAAAAAAAAAAAAAAAAGCTGAAAACTGGTAGATACTGGGTACTGGCACACCTATAATCCTAGCTGCTCAAAAGCATGAGATCTGAGGATTGCAGTTCAAAGCCAGATCAAGGCCATGATACTCTTATCTCCAATTAACTACCAAAAAGTGAGAAGTAGATCTATGGGTCATATGGTAGAACACTAGCATCCAGAGAACAAGATCTGGGACAGCACCCAGATCCTGAATTCAAGACCAGGAATTTGCAATAATAGAGAAACAGAAGAGAGAGGAAAGAAAGGAAGGAGAAAGAAAGAATGAGAGAGAGGGAGGGAAAGAGAGAGACAAGGGAGGGAAAGAGAGAGACAAGAGAGGAGTGAGGGAGGGAGGGAGGATGAGAAAGAAAAGCAGTTTTCATTGTACTTGTCTACACTGTGCGTTAAAAATTTATAAAAATTAATTGTATACTAGGTTTGAAGTACAACTCAGTCACTGCTAACTAGGCCTGCACTTAGCAAGTTACTTAAAACCAATAAACACCTTAGTTTCTTCACTTAGAGTATCATACAACTCAAGAGTTACTGGGAAAATATTTGGACTTATTTTGGGATAGCATTTATTACGAAGGCCAATAGGAATAATCAATAGAAGGTAGACAAGCTGTTGCTAAGAGAATAAAAATGCAAACCTCACTTTAAAATCATGCATTTACATAGAATCTTCATAGTGTTTTAAAGTCCCCATGAATACCTTATCTGTGCTCCCCACTTAAGGATAGTACTCTGGAAGAGCAAGTGATCCTCACTGGCAGCAAAGTTTAAGACTATGAGAAGCAGGAACGAAGCCATTTCTATTTTTTTCTTTTTCTTCCCACCGCCCCAAGTTGAACATAGGGGCTTGAACATAGGGGCTGGGTGCTGTCCCTCAGTGTTTGCACTCATTCTACCACTTTAAGCCACAGCACCACTCTGGTTATCTGGTGGTTAATTAGAGGTAACTAATTAGAGGTTTTGTGGTGGTTAATTAGAGGTAACTAACTCATAGACTTTCTTGTCCAGGCTGGCTTTGAACCACAATCCTCAGATCTCAGTCTCCTGAGTGGCCAGGATTAAGACATGAGCTAAAAGGCACACTTTCTTCTCATTTGACTCCCACTGAAGTACAAGTTATCAAAAATACAATATCAGTTGACTCTAACGTACTTTCCCTGAGCATTTTTCAATAAACTAAGTCTGTCAGGGGCAGTGAAACAAAGGTTAACTTGAATCTCCAAAGAATTTGTCCTTCTTTCTCTACCCACTAAGGTAGAGAGTCTATGGGGATGTGTACTTACCCCATAAAATGACAAGGGAAAGAGCTTTTTTTTTTTTTTTTTTTTTTTAACAATATCAGCATCCATAATTTCTACAGGAATCAAAGATTCAATAATGATTAAATCAAAAGGAACTTTAGAAACCATATAAACCAATTCCTTTTTTTCATAGCTGGGAAAACCTAGATGTGGGATTTATTTTCCAAAGCTATTAGGACTAAGACAAAAACCCAAACAAACCTTTACTTCAGTGACTTTCCTTCTGCCATAGGGCACTGAACCAAAGGAAACTTTCCCTAAGGAGTTTCACCTCAGTATAAGGAACTAAAGTATGTGAAGAACGTAGATGACTGTCTCGGCAAACGGATTATATTTCTTGCCAAGCTACAGAAATCAAATCTGAGTATCACCAGAAATAAACCAAAGGATTAGGTTCTAGTCCCGATCATTCTTAGATGTTTTCCCCATGTTTAGGTAGGCAAATATGGAATATAATGGAGAAAGGTAATTACTATTCAAACCAAGAGTAGGCTTCATGCTGCCTCAAATATGTCTGTTTCCTGTTGCAAGCTACAAAGCAGCACTCAGCTTAGTCCTGAAGTTGTTTACAGGTCCACAGTATGAACAGCATGACATATGTGGATAGGCAGTTTGGGTCTAGTCTTCCAGTAAGAAATGAAATTTTACATGTCAGTCTCACCTTAAGCTTTACCATTTTGAAAACTGAGCTCTAATTATACAAGTATTATAATTATACAAGTATTATACTGGATATGCAATGCTGATAGTATAGAGATCCTTGTAAAGTTCACTAACTAGGAATCATAAATACACCAAAAAAAAATCAGATTGTGATAGTATTATGAAACCAATGAAGCACCAAAATGGAAGAAAATGGGAGAAAAAGGAGAAGCCTGACTGAGAGAATGTGATCCTAGTTTCTCAGGAAGTACAACAATCTTGACCTAAAGGATGGGATGAAGCAGCTACTCAAGGAGCAAAGGCAAAGAGAAAAGCTGTGCAAAGATTCTGTGGGCTGGAAAGAGCCAGACATGTTCACAGAATGAAAAAAATAGCAGGTACAGCTGAAGCACAGATGCCACCCTACAGCATATAGCAGTATCACATAAAGTGAGCTACACAGGGGGTTAGAAGAGTGGCTGAGTTCGTCGAGTGCCAAGTGTCAAGTACTAAGTTCAAGTCCTGGTCTTGCAATAACAACAAAAAAGAAAGCTACATAAAGTAAGCTATCAGATCATTCAGAATACCTCATTAAGAACTAGAACCTGAGGCCAGGAGCTTGGCCTAGTGGTAGAGTGTTTGCCTAGCATACAGGTTCAATTCCTCGTTATCACATACATAGAAAAAAGCTGAAAGTGGTGTTGTGCCTCAAGTGGTAGAGCTCTAGTCTTCAAAAAGCCCAAGGATGGTGTTCGGGTCCTGAGTCAAGGCCCAGGACTGGCAAAAAAAAAACAAACAAACAAAAAAAACAGAACCTGGGGGAGGGGAGGGGAGCAGATAAGAGTAATGAAAATCTAACTAGCATTAATCAGGCTTATAGCTTTAAAAATTTGACCTATCTCACGAGGAGAGTAATTTGAAAGAATGTAGACTAGAAACAGAGGAAATTATCAAGAGGCTACTGCAGTATTGGAGGTGAGATTAGAGATGGAGAACAGATAGTTCAAGTTTTGGATAGCAGGTATAGTAACAACAGACTTGCAGATGGACTAAGAACTGGGGGTGGGGGGAGAGGTAGAAGCACACACAGAGAGCTGACCACCATCGGATAACAGGAAGCACTTAAGAAATTTAGATGAGATATTCAAGAGCTCCAGTGTGTTAAGTCTGAGAAGCCTATAAAACATTTAACTGAAATCTCTCAGTACAGACTTGATTATACTAGTTAGGAAATCAGAGGAAGAAACATCTGTTTGGAACTATAAATTTCAAAGTCATCTACACAAAAATGGTATATTTTTCTACACAAAAATGGTATATTTTAGAGTGGTAAAAATGAGATCACTTTAAGGAAAAGAACACAGAAAAACAGAAGAACATTCAGCACTCATTCACAGAAACACCAAGTGAGAAGATGAGTGGAGGAAATCATCAAAGAAAAACAGAACCTCAAGGAAGAACAAACAGGAAAGATGTCAACTGTACCAATGCATCGAAATGAGAAAGGATGTCTATTGCATTGAATGATGCAGGGCTGCAGTTGACTTTGATACAAACAGCTCCAGTTGACAACAGAAGTAAAGGATACATTTACTGTGTGAGCACAGGCAGGTTATTATACTTCTCTAATCTCTTCTATTAAAGAAAGTAATTATTTAGAGAGTGGTTTGAGGAATAAAAATAGTGTGTATAAATTAAAAATATACAGTTAAATACATAACCCAAAATCATTACTATGCAATTATAAAATCCAAGACCTGGAAATAAAACATTTCCTCAACCTATTTATTGGTGCTTACTAACAAATTTCCATTGACTATTATAAAGCTATCGTCTCCTTCATAAATTAGGGGCATTAGGCAGGAATCAAGTTTTACCCAACCCTACATTCTTCTTTATCTGGCAATAATGAGATTTTTCACTAATGGCAGGATCTCACCTCTTTGAGGCAGGAAATCTACCACTTGAGCCATGCCACCAGTTCCACCTTCTTCCTTGTTTGTTTGGGATATTTTGTTTTGTTTTGTTTTGCTTTGTTTTGTACAGAGGAGCCTTTCACTTGCTAAGCAAGGGCTTTATGAATTAAGCAATATTCCAAGTCATTTCCTTTAGTTTGACTTTTCCCAAACTGACCTCAAACTGCAATCCTAGTATCTATCTCCCAAAGAGCTGGGATTATAGGCATGAGTGACTATCAAACTATTTCTTCCCATCTATAATTAAATGAGGCTCAAAGCTCCCTTCTATAAAACACCTTTAATCTGCCTAATCTTAGGTTTCTCATCTTCCTTGCTCAATGATAACAAAGTATCTGGGGATCAACAGTAGGCCACACACTACCAGACAAACGGTAACAACTATCTGCTGAAGAAATTCACCAAACAATTTTAACAATGAATAGAGATCTGCCTTGCTTATATGAGTCTGACAAAGGAGACATGAATAACTATTAAAAACTACTGACACTTGGGCCGGGAGATTGGCCAAGTGGTACAGTGCTTGCCTAGCATGCATGAAGACCCAGGTTCGATTCCTCAGTACCATGTACACAGAAAGAAGGAAAAAAAAAAACTACTGAAACCCTCAAATGGAGGTGTGACTCAAGTGGTAGACTGCAAGCCATTGAGTGAACAAGCCAAGAAGGCCCTGAGTTCGAGCCCCAGTATGATAGATAAATAGGTCAATTTTTAAAAATAAATTTGGTACTATTTACAAGTACCAAAGCCTGAGGAACAAAAAAAGAATTCATCCAATTCCCTCACTTTATCCATGAAGAAAGACCTTAGAGATGAAGCTAAAAGCCTTACAGCACAGAGTAAGTCAGTGGTGGAACCTAAATTAAACCCTAGATATCCTGGTTGCTTCCCCCAATCTGTCCAGAAAGGCCCAGTTGCTCTGCCATTATTTAATGCTGTAAAAATAATCATGGAACACAAATGAACACATAATTTAAGCTAAACCTAGGAACTAACAGGGCCCAACTGGATTTAGTTTGAAAAGTAGAGTGGGGGTGACTGCATGGGGGTAGACATGAGAGGAAAAGGATAGGAAGATGTATGCAAATTCACTAATCATATTGTGCATGTGTGGTATTTTCTTCAGTGATCAAATTTTCTACTTTTTTTACCATGAATATATGACTTCTAAAATATTTTGAAAATTTGATTGCTTTATGTTGGATGGATTTAATGGACATAGGATGATAAAACAAAAATAAGTATGGTAGAACTGAAATAGACTGTGAAAAATGAGAGCTGGGAAAGCAATTCTACTACACACTAGGAGTGGAAGGAACCAGGCATGTTGCTGAATCTGATTCTCTTGTTTATCTACATGTAGAAGCCTGATATTAATACTGCAAACTGGTAACATTTCAGTGAAAGAAAAGGAAATAGCAGAATGCCAACCACATAGCAGATACAAAATTACATAATAAAATGGTAACCAACATTTGCATATGTGGTTACATCCTAAATAATTAAATAATGTCTTTGTTCCTAAAAAAGATGCTGTCATTTCATTTCACTTTCCTCACCGTTGTAGTTTGCAGCAACTAAATGGTAGTTTAATTCTTTCAGAGGATAACAGAGGAAAAAATAGCTTTTCCATAATCCAATGTATCTTGAGATCTTTGACTAACTGAAACTGTCAGTCATCAAGAGCAAGCAAGCAGCAAGCAAAGTACAGAATGAGTTCCACTTTTGTTTATTTCATCAATAAACAGAAAAGATTTTTGAGCTCCACATAGGGAACTTGGCATTAGGAGGCCAATACTCCTCTTCACCAAGGGCTCTGAGGACAGAGGAAGGAGAAGAACTGGTCCTTTTTCAGTTCTGCAATTACACAGCTGTGATGATAATAAGCCAGTCACTTCCACTCTGTAGATCTTGGCTTCCTATCTGTAAAATGGGATGTTTGAACCAGATGAGTCTCAGCTTTAAAATCTAGAAGTCTTGCTCCCACACATTTTCAAAACCTCCTGTGGCCAGAGCCCAAGCTCTCCCAGCAGGCTCCATCTGCTCTGGCTGAACATCTCCAGACTTACTCAGGGTTTCTCCTCTGCTTTGCTCTGCAGTACATATGGGGTGTTAGGTTCCCCCTTGCACTTACCCACTTCTTGCTGGCCTGGCAGACTCAACACAAGTCTCACCCACCATAACAAGTTTTCTTTGACCATGTCAGTCTCCTCTAACCGCCTCATCCTTTCAAAGAGTGTTTAAAATGCCTTTATTATACTGCTCAGATTTTACTAGGAACACATGGAAGACAGAGCTCCAAGTCTAAGACCATTTCCATATTCTGCACATCACCCAGCACATCCTGAACATTCTATTGCTCTTTGGAGGGGAAAAAAAAAATACCATCCCCTATCATCTAAAGCTGCTCCAAAGAATAAATGAGAGCGTATCTAGCACTTTGATTAAAATCAGATTGTATCTAGAACTTTGACTAAAAGCAATCAAAAACCTGTATGTTAATTTCCTTCCATTCTTCTGTTTACTGAACACTATTCCCCACAAGGTGGTCTTCTGAATAAGACATTCATTTGAGAGATGGAACCCTGGAATTGGCTAGGAGCCTCAAAGCATCATGAGTGAGTCAATTTCCCTGTAGCTTAGATTGTTTCAAATGAAGATAATGATACTTGTTCCTATCTCTTATAACAGGATGATAAAAATGAGGTAAAACGTGAAAAAGCACTTTCTTCAGAAAAGCTATGAGTATTATTATTTTTCATAAGTCTAAATTTCAGACAGAAAAAAACTCTTAAAAACAACACAAGACAGCAAGATGTCAATGTTAACAGGGGATTTGATGATAACTGTGAAAAATTCTACTCTTGATACAAACTAAAAGTGTCAGAAAGTTTTGTCATTGTTTCTTAGGGTAGAAAAGCACAGATACTGAAAAGATTAGGAAGCTTCTGTTCTGAATGCAATCACCTGGGGGCATGGCTCAGGTCCCATGCCATTCTATTTGCACATCATAAACACACTTGAGAGCTTCATAGGCCTCAGAATCTGGGCATATCCATTTGACAGTGCTAACTGCAAACTAACAAAAAAATTTCATCACATTAAAGCCTTTATATTTCTTGTAAATGAATGTCATTATGATTATCTCTTTTGAATTAAAGTATATCAAAGTTAGAGACTGAAAAACAGAAGACATAAAATATTGGCTCTCTAAATGTGGTGGAGGGCATTGTTTTTGGTATCCACAGAATTTGTTTTCTGTTTATATTTGGTATCAACAGAAATTATCAAAATGCAAAAGGTATATAGTATACAATGTAAGAAATGTAGTGTATATGTCCATGAAGAGACATTTCTATCCCTAAATAATTTTGTGCAAAAAATCATAAAGAACATGATTAAAGGAGGATAATTTAAAGAACTGGGTTTTACAAGAGAAACATTTTTCTAACAACAATGAAAAGGTATCCAGCAATAATGGACACAAAAATAGATTCTAGAATTATCAATGATAGGACTTTGCTTTTCTTCCATTTCAGAGTATAATCATCCAGACCAGCTAGGTAAGCAGAGGGGTACATATGATATGATGAGAGAAAGAGAAAAGCATGTGTTTTCTGTGTGCTTACATATGAGTTAGGGTGGGGCAAGGATTTAATCTCACTATGAATTCCTTCTAACATTAGTTTGCAAAGTCAAGAAATACCCAAAACAGGTCACCACTCTAATAAGAAATCATATAAGAATATATTCTTATACATTTTTGTTAAATACCTAACCACATTTAAAAAACATTTCAACTTTATCACTTTGTACAAATATCTTTGCCATAACTTGCAATATATTTCAGAATGGTGACTGGAGATTTTATGCATCACTAATTCATACATACAAATGTGATGTTTATATTAAACATCTCTAAACAACACACTATTTCCTTTCTATTTGTAAAAGAAATAAGAGACAAGAAGCCTCTTATTACAAAAACTGGCCCTCTTAAAATTAAGACTATTCTGTTTTGAGCACCAATCTGCCACTAAAATATCCCCAATACTAGGGTTTAAAGAGATCTGAGTCTGGAAATACTACAATAGTTGATTGGCTGAAAACATAGCATGTTAGAACCAGGGAAAGCAGTGATTATAAGTGGCTGGCAACATTCCAGAATTGCTCTTTAGTACTCTTTTAAACTCCTTTGGCTACTAATTCTCATCCAACACCATTTTTAGGTTTATGCCAAATAAGCCAGAACACTGATATTACAAAGTAATACAAAGACCCAGCATACATGCAACTCACATGCTCTCTAAACCACTACAATCCTCAGGCTCTGTGCCTCATTCATGCGCATTAAATATTGATAAAATCTTCCTGAAGATGGCACATTTTGTAGCTTTCTTGAAGTTGCTGCTTAGAATATATATTTTCTACAACCTATCAGTAAAGACAAATTTTTCAAAGCAATACATACAGTCTTGATTTTCCATTAAAAGAAAATTTTGAGATAAGACAACAATCAATTAACAAATTAACAATTAGAAAACATGTCTTTGAAAGAGCATGCTTTTCATGCCTATGCTGATTTAAAATATAGGTTGAAGACTGGGAAAACTCACATCTATCATATACTCATAAACAATGGGGTCATGTAATATTTAAGTCAAATACATTTACAATTAAATAAATATTTAGTAGCACTGGATTGAACACCAACCATTCTTAACCATGGTTTAAGTCTGATAACCAAAATCAAAACTTAAATGTCATATAAAACATATATATCACAAACTAACCAATACAAAGCTCTAAGCTTTAAACTTTTTGTTGGTGTCAATAAAATCCCCAGGAAAAGAAAACATTGCAACTCTCCATGGAACATAGATGCTTAAACATAGATGGTTAAACAGGCAGAATGTTAAGAATGGTATGGTTTTTGTCTATAGAAGGTTTAGTGACACTTTTTTTTCTAAAAAGTTGAAAATCTCACACTACCTGTCCATATAGAAGGGGAAACAAAACTTGGTCAAAGTCTGTAGAACTTCCTGTGGAGAGAAAGAGAGATAATTTATACATCTAATGGGACCAATAAATCTAACATTAACCACAGCACACAATCTACCAACTTTATCCTGAAGAAAGAAGAGACAGATGAAGAAATATGGGCTTTATCAATTACAGGGAGGAGTACCAGGCAGTCAATCATGAGAAATAATAAACATGATCAAACTTCATTAAAAATGAAAAATTAATCAAGAGTCGCACATGGGTAAGCAGCAGGAGCCATGCAGGAAAGCTCCGAAGGGAGGGAGGCGCTTGGGTTGCAGAGTGTTAACACCCCTCCAGGGACCATCTCCAGCCTGACCATATGGATCAGAGTGAATAACACCAAGCCACATGGGTTTGGCCTGGCAGGGCCGCTGTTGCTGGCACTGTATTTGCCTGTTACCTAGGAACAGAGGGGGCCAGGATTAAGCAACACTTCCCAACATCAATAGGCAAAATTACAGCAGAACAGAAAACCAACTTGAAGTTAATTGTCTCCGAACCTTGTCAACAATATTTTTTTAGAGCTTAGAACTCTACTAATTTTATAAAGAAGTTGATTTTTTTGTCACAAAATAATTTTGGGATCAAGCTGGAACCATTATAAATATGCGCTGTCTTTAGCTTAATATCATTACTATAATTAGACATACTTACCTGTTTTCAATTTATGAAAATTCAAGGCAAACTACCCGTTAAAATGCATATATATATATAACAAATACAGAGGTATACCAATCAAACACATTATTCCAGAAAAGGGCACAAAAGTAAAGTGACAGCTCAATTATCCATGAAAAGACAATATTCTTAAATTAAGGCAAGAAAAAGTATGTGCAACACAATTTACAGTGATTGTGGAACTTTTCCCAACAGACACATTTTACACATTCAGCATATAGACACATCACTAGCCACATATATAAGTAATTAACTGCTACTTCCTTCATAGAATTTACTTTAGCTCAATTTAACTGCAAGTCTGGACAGCCCACAGTTGGTGCTTATCATAAGTTCATAGACCAGTGTTATAAATTTTAAAAAGTATTCCTTTCATGCATTTGATTTGCTTTTTAACTATTTAAAATCCCAACTTCAAGACAAAATGAAGAACACATTTTTCAGTCACTGAGAAGCTGGTTCAAATTAAAACAAACCTGCCCACTACAAATACTAATCCACGTGATAAATTAAAGATCAGTTTACAAATGTAGCACTTTTCTAACCAATAATAATGAGTTATCAATGCTGACTGAATTGATGCTTCTCGCTTCATTTATTTTTAAAACCAGTTCTATCATTCAAGAAATAAACCACATCAATCTAATAACCCACTCAATGAAGCAGAAAGCACATTGACTTGCTCTGCCAGAGCATGTTCCGCCTACATAATTCAATTGAGCATGTCCTATTTTTTAATATCATCTTGAGCTAGTACTATGTATATCACAGCACTGTTAAGGCATGTTATGCAAGAGTGATAAATAGGAAACTAAAAAAAGTAAGAAAGAGTAAACAAGAATGGCTCAGCATATTCTGAGAGGCATTATATAAATTATATAAATTAATTTTATCAGACCATTCATGGTTCATATATATATATATAATTTTAAACTAGTTATGTTAAAAACTGCAATAGAACAATTTCTCAATACTAATGTTATTATCACATAAGTATTAGGAAAGAGACCATATAAAACATTTATTTTAGTGTCTTCAGTTTTAATCATGAAATACACAGTGATCCACATAAACAAAATTTCCTGACTTGTGTAATTTCAAAAACAACTAGTCTCCTATTTCAATTAATACTACAAAATATCTCTATCTCTTAACTTCAAGTTATGTACCAAGCATTCTTTAAAACTTGGTACCAAATAGTCACTCACTGCCAATATCAACTACAAAGACATTTATCTCTCACCCCTTAAAAGTTTCAGGTACAGAAAGGACTTCTCTACTTTATGCTGGAGTTGCACTGGCAAAAGACCTCAAAGATTTTTGAAAGAAAGAATCCCCATAGTTATGAGAAAGCACTGTGCTCTACAGCACAGAAAAAGGAATCTAATATGTCCAACTTATTACTCACTACAATATCAAAACTACTTATCACTTTCTAATGTCAATAGTAACAACCAACTATGAACTTGCTTGTTAGACAATATTAGTGTAAATACCAAAATAGCAAAAATCCGCCTTCCATGAGATTTCCTTTTACCCAAGAAAACAGTGATAAATCTAATTAAGCAGTAGGGAGGAGCAGGGAGAGAAGAAAGTAGAGGAAATATAGGCAAATGTAGGGACAGGTTTGTACATTACAACATGTTTCTTCGTGTTTATGTTATTTTGAAAGCTTGATATTCCAATTTAAGTCAAACAAGATGGTGGCATGCTGTCAAAGAAAAACAAAAATGAGCATCTACTTGGTGCTAGGCATATTTACACATGATCTCAATCAGAATTGAAATATCTACTTCTCAGTTTGGAAAAGGGAGGAGAAAAAGAGGGAGGAGAAACAGCCAGTGTTCATTATAAATAAAAACTGTTAAGACAAATTGCCTTCCTCAACATCCATGCTTTCTTCACATATAAATATTCAACTGCCTTATCCTCTTTGTCCAAAGAAAAATACAATTATTCAAATATGGAAAGGCCACTCTCCAAGGGAGGAGGGCTTTACAACCCTGATGTCAATCTATTTTCAGCATTCTAGTTACAGCAGAGCATCCCCAAAGTCTTCAATATTAACCTTACTGGGAAAACAGTCATTAACTGTGACCAAACTCTTTTTCTTTCTAGAACCTGGCTACGGAACTCCCTTTGTCCATGGCAATTTCCCTGTTCTCTTCCCCCACACAAGCTCTTTCAGACAAGCAGCCTCAGTATAACTTCAACTACTGCCACATAAATGGGATCTCAGAGGTACAGCCCAGCTGATGAAATGTAAATGACCTCATTGCAAAGGCAGGGGGTGGGGCGGATTGTGTGCCAGTACTCCAGATCAATTCCCAAGTTTATATTTTCACAAATCTTTTTATGTACAGTTTGATTTTTTAACATTTTAATGAGCAAAAAAGTGAATCTATAGTAGCCAGCCACCACAGTTAAAGTGCAGGGCATGAACTAGGTCCCAGGAGGGAACCAGTCCACCATGTCACCAGTGGCTTTAGGACATTCACCACCTGGTTCCCTGTCCCCAGGTTCCAACTCTTTTCATAATCAAAACACTGCTGACATTATAAACCCCAGACGGGTTTTCTAAAATCCCTTCCAATCAATATATCCAACACATAACTTATTGGAGACAACACTGAGCTCATTGATTAAGGTGAGTTCAGTACTAAAGTTTTCAAAATAAATGAGACAAGAATATAGCATTCAACCTCTTTGTGTCACCAGACAATTTATGAAATCGGCAATTTCCAAAAGGGCTTTTCTTCCTAACAAAATATATGATACTTCATGTGGGAAAAAAAATAGGAGCTTGAGGGGGCAGGGAGGAAGTATGGAAGGGAGGCAGTCACACAAGCTTTTCAGTTATGCATATATTAGACCAGCAGATTGCACAATGTAGCATGAAAACAATGTCCACAAAGCTCTGTTCACAAGAAAATCTCAAACTTCACAGTCTTATCCAAAATACATTATTAACACAACTAATACTAGATGAAATGAAGATCAGAAATGAACTCATGATTCCTCTTGGTCTACACTGGTTTCCTTTCACCCAGTGTAAATTCTAATCCTAGTGAGAAAGCTCAGCAAAGGAGATTGCACCTATGGGGAGGCCTCAGTGTTCTAGCACTGAGGCATTCTTTTAAAAATCTAGTAATGTTACACACTAAAGAATACTGTCTGGAAGCAAAACTTTGAAGACTAAATTCAATGAAGCTAGTTAGGATGATAGATTATGAGTTGTACATAATTCACCTCAAATTTGGGATACAATATGGGAAATGTAGTAAATACTATTATAGTCCTTATTTCAAATATAAAAGACTTTGTTTGCATGGCTTCATTGAAATCTACAAATGAAAATTAGTTTTGTTTAGCAGATGAAAATAACAGGCAGTCAAATACAGATATGTACACTCCACAAATGAAGGACACCTGAAGATACAAGTCCATGCCTAAGTATAGTATCCACTAGAATTGGGGAGTGAGGTACATTCCCCATAGTTCAAAGAAAAAACCGTATATGCAGAAAATACTGTGAATAAATGAATGTATGTTAAAATATTTAAAGCCACAACTAGCCTCTTTGTGGCTGGCTAAAAGCTGATAGAACAAGTTGATAAGTTACCTTTGTGCAAACAATGACAGTGAAAGAAGGACAGAAGGAAATCAATGGGGAGTGTTTCCTAGGTTTATTATATCTAATTTACTTGTTTATTTCAAAATGTAGGTATGTGATGAAAAGATCAGCAGAGCTCAAATCCCTGAAATACTCTCTGTTTTAAATGTCTTTTTTAATAGTGTGAGGGAAATGCTGACCCTCTAAATCCTGCAATGGAGAGCAATGCCACTAACTTGAAAGAAAAGCCTTTGATTGATCATCTTAAAACTCAAGTTGAAAGTTAAAAACAGAGCACACACAAAATCCAAACATACAAAAAGCTAACAAAATTTGTACTTGAAGCCATTTCAAGTTAAAACCACAGAGTCCAAGGGAACACAAAAAGGTTTTAAATGTTTATGATTAAGAAGGATAAAGAAGAAGTTCTTGAAAGCTTAATTAGCATCAAAGTTCAAGAATGTTGATCAGAAGCTAAATATAAAAAACAGGAAATAAAATATGTCTCCTTCACCATAAGTTCAAATTAAATTCAAGATCCCATAATATGGCTAGAATCAAATTTTTCTTTTCTTTCCTTTTTAACTGAGAAAAAGAGGCTGGGAAGAAGTTTTACAGAAAGGCCTTTCAACACTAACATAAAAGCTGGGTCAAATTCCTAACAACACTGCTTAAGTGCTACAGAGTCTGCTTCTTCTTTTTTTAAGAAAATTCAATATTTACTCCTAGTTTATTTTTTTGCTAAACTTTATTTTGAACCATGCATATCTTATAAATAGGGTAATTTGTATATCTACTATTTAGAGTCAGTGTTGCAATTCTAAGAAAAACTGATTAATAATTTTCTGCAAGCATGTACCATATAAACTTTATAACTAAATTACCAAAGACATTAAGTACAATAAAAGGGAAAGCCTCTTCTAAATCTACTTTTTAAATTTCAATCTCTATGACTTCTGAAGTCCAGGGTAAAAATAGGGGATTTTATTTTATTAAATTTACTTTATTATTATAGAGATAATGTACAAAGGGGTTACACTTACATGAGTCAGGTAATAAGTGCATTTCCTTCCTTACAGTATCATCTGTTCCCTCATTCTTTCCCACCCATCTCCACCCATGGGTTGTTTTATTTTATTTTTTTTAAGCCTTACAAAACTACTTTGTCTATCTGTACCCTTACACGCTTCAAAAATCATCCTTTAAACAAGTTGTTCTATACTTACAATATTATATAACATCACCTATTCCATGATTTCCTTTTATTAACTCTAAACCTTACAGCAAAAGCAGTTCAAAATGAGAGAGTTATATTTATAAGGTCAGTGTTAAATGCCAATAAAACACGTAAAACCTGTTTCAAATACTTCAAAAAATGAACAAATGATCTGGTTAACACTATTAGCATTTGTGGCCCAAGTACTGAAATTTCTTAATATTATTACTCTAAAGTTTTTTGTCCTTTCCACTTCTCTAATTTTAATTCTTGTTATTTGAACATATATGTTTCCAATATACCAAAAAGCAGGGGAAACAGGTCACAAGTCAGCACATACCAAAGGAATAGGATCCCAACAGCAAAAGTGCGAACATGATTGCACTCAAGAAGCAACTTGCCTTTAGGAAGATATTATTTTAAAAAGAAAGGAAAAGGGGGAAAAAAAGAGCACTGATAGAAATACTATTTTGTAAGCATATTAAAAAGCTGTCAGCTTTTAAATATTTTAAATGCACACAAAAATGTGCACAGATGGGCATCTTCTCTGCTCACATTAGTCTAGGAAAAAAAAATCTTTCATTATCAAGCTCTAAGTCCTTGAATTTTTTAAACTTAATTGTGCCTCTATTTCTTAGAATTCACACCCCAAGGCCAAAGCTTTCCTGCCACCAGTCCTTCAAATCTGACTTGGACATTACACGGGAGGAGGCTCCAAGCCTCCCTGAGGTCTCACTCCTTTTACAACACAAGAAAAAGCAGTCGATAATGGGCCCATGCTGAATTCACTGCTCTCCACGTCTCCTCTTGGGACACAAGCCTAGCAGATGTGATAAAAACTGTGTCAGAGAAGTGGCTCTAGTTTGTGCCTTAATGACAACTTAAACCTCTAAACCAATACAACCAAAGGACTGACTAACAGAACTGGCTGTTACCTCTCTTTCCTGCCCATCTTCAAGTATCTCTGAACTAAATTAGCACTTCTACCCACAACTTCCCGTGATACCCCTCAAAATCCATTCCAAATTTAAAATTAAATGAATTCAGTAAACACATCAGTGGCACAAGTGTCTGAGTGATGTGTGTGTGTGTCCTATAATTAAGCTCTGATACCTATTTCTCAGAGTTAGCATTTTTGCAAGGTATGATTGAGCATCAAATGTTGTAAAGGACTTACTTTCCAGTAAATTCCCTCTGATCACCTCCCTGGTAACCATATTAACACAAGCCACTGGGAGACTTACAGTTTCTAGAAAATACCTAAAGGTCTAAAAATTATTTTTAAGCAAGTTCAACCAGGAAAGAAAGGTAATATTCTATGCTACTGAAACAGTCTAATTATTAAAATTTATACTGGAGAATTTTTTTAAACCATGGGTGGCTATACTTTTCTTTTAACTTATAAGAACTCTTTGTCTTTCTTAATGATATGGTACTGAAAAATTGATTTTTATGTGTACTTATGATAACATTTTCTAAATTTTATAATTCAGCTTTCAGATGATGGGTCTTTTTTACCCAGTGTCTTGAAAGCCTATTCAGTCACAATTGCATACCCACTTAATCAGCAATCATTGTTCTGGGATGCAGGACTTTGTTGTCAAGACAAGCACCAAAACCTTTATAAATTTTTTTTTTCAGAACTGGCATAAGAAAAAAGTGATCTTTGTCAGACAAGGACAAATTTATGCAAATCTTTTATAAACATTCACAAACATTTATTTAGCTTTTGAAATGTTGGCCTCATTTGAGAGCATGAAAATGAGGGGGAAGTAAGAAAACGCAAAGGACAGCTTAGAAGCTGGCACACTACATAAATATTCAGAAGGAAGATTATAGGATTCATGTTAGGCTGTCTTAGGCTTCTCCAAAGTCCACACAGAATAGCAAAGAACAAAACTAACGAGAAGTACAGCAGATGTTAGACAATGCATCGGCCTCTTTTCCTCTCTCACTTGGCTATACTTGGCCGCTTTTATATTTTCTTTCAATATGGTTAGGTCATTCAAGGATTCTCCTATAGACTCTGTATTGTGGCTACAGATCTATAAGCTGGAGGTCTGTCAGCTTTCCAAAAGTTTCCAATGAAAAGGCATTATGCAAATTCTACTTCTCTTACCCTCTTTCAGGGGGGAAAAAAGCCTCCAGTATGCAGTCATCAGAGTATTGGAAGCCCCAGCCTTCATTTCTGTATAGCTGTGTTTGCCTCAGGGCCACGCTGCTTGTTTTGACAGTGGATCCCCCTAGATAGTTGGGATTAGTCGAGCTTGTTTAGATAAACTTGAAATCAAGGCCTTCTCTAGGTAGACAGCTAGATGTAGCTACGGAGTTTCCAGCTGCCTCCTCCTTTCATCCCCAAACAACTGCAGATTCACAGTAGCTATCACAGCCACAGGCTATGTCACATACATAAGTACAAAATTAAAGGCTGCTAAAAGAAGCCTTTGTAAGTCTTAGTGCTAAAATAAGGAATCTGTACTGCTTGGTTTATACAAATTATTCTAGCACTACCAGTATGAAACTGAAACCATCAGTTAACAAGGTATGCTAATCAAGGCTTCTAGCTTCTTCTAATGCACAGGATCATAGTTGGATAATACACCTAACCTCTGCTTATTAGCTCTTACGTGAGAATAATAGCTGAAAATGCTGAAAAGGAAATAATAGCCTTTATTTATCCAGTGCCAAGGGATGTTAGACAATGTCAACAAACACTGAGCAGAATATCAAAATTTAAATGTAAATATCTAACCTGCTTTAGGGAGTGATGATTAGTAATGGATTAGATAAGGTCTTACTAAAGAGTCATATCCAACTTTAGAACTTTTATTTTTCACAATTTATAGACTCCAAAGGAAATCATACAGATGACCCTAGACTGAAATTTTATATTCTGAATAAATTAATGACGTCTCATTCTCTAAAAACACTACTGAAATTTTTAAAAATAAATCATAATTGAATGCTCTGAAGTTCAATGTCCAAAGTATCTTTCAAAACTAGTAAATATTTCTTCAGAGAGGCAGCAAAGAAAATAAGCTCTGTATATATATTTTATTTTATTTTGGACATCTGGTTGTAACATGCAGTGAGTAGTCAAAACTAAGCACAGCAATGGGATCAGTATAAGTGAGAACATTTTCCAGAACTCCTCTGAGATACTCTATAATATACAAGTCATATGTACTAGCAAGCCACACAGACAGTTTTCAATCTAACATTTACCTACTGCCACTACAAATAGGTTCTTGAGACTCAACAGGTAAGACTATTTCTATTTCAAAGAAAAGCCCTAAGACAGAATATTGTAGAATCACATCAACTTATTAAGCTTTTCTTGCAAAATTTTGCGTTCAGTGCATAGACAACTTGCAATCTAAAGAAGACAATAACACCTTTTTCACTAAATGCCCAGACAGTAAATATTTTCGTCTTTATAGGTCACTTACAGTTTCTGTCACATAATCTTTAACACACACACACGCGCGCACACACACACACACAAACTTCCAAGAGGGTAAAAGAGGTATGTAGGAGGAAATTGTAGTTCACAGGCCATACAAAAACAGCCCAATCAGGATTTGGCCAGCTGGCTACA
This sequence comes from Megascapheus bottae, assembly GCF_031878675.1. Classification (NCBI taxonomy): domain Eukaryota; kingdom Metazoa; phylum Chordata; class Mammalia; order Rodentia; family Geomyidae; genus Megascapheus; species Megascapheus bottae. The sequence continues at coordinate 82,016,356 of NC_143511.1, forward strand.
GCTTACCAACCCTGATCAAGGTACCCGGCACAAGAAAAGAGCTATGGAAGAAAAGAAGACAGAATCCTAGACAAAATTGGGGCCTGAATTTAGATGGGAGAGTGAAGAAAGACCCCTCAGAAAGTGACATTTTGAATTGAAACTTACAACTCGATAGGACTTCACCAAGCCTGGGAGAGGAACAGAAGGAAGGAGGCAAAAGTAGCAGCAGAAGCAAGGGCTAGTAAACAGAGAACATAAAAGAAGTCTGTCAGGCTGAAACAGAGGAGGGAAGGGAGAGAATGGTAGATATGACTGGATAGACTGACCAAGGCTAAATCATGAGGGATCTTAAAGAAGATATGGTAAGGAGTCTGGATTTGATTCTAATACTTGGCAAGTCACTGAAGGGTTTTTAGAATCCTTGTACATAGTTTTCTAATACCTTCTCCAACCAACTCATTTGACTTTCTGGCACTTGAGCTTTTTTCTTCAGTGAGCAACTCCCAGAACCTAATCCTGAACCAATCTCCTGTTGAATTACCAAGCTGATCATAACCTCAGTGCCCAACATTCCCAGGGCAGGGAAAGACATTTGAGCCTTAACAGCTTTTGCCATAGGAGGCCTTCTGTTCACAAAGAGAGAAACCAACTACAAATTTTAACAGAATCATCCCAAATCTCTTTTTAGAACCAGCTTTCTTTATCTCTCCTGAGCTTCTAAAGCCCATTTTTCTGTATACAGACAAAGCATGTATGATCTTTTCCTTTTTTTTTTGGGGGGGGGGGAGCAGTCCTGAGTCTTGAACTTAGGGCCTAATGCACTGTCCCTGAGCCTCTTTATTAGAAGAGATTTCAGAAATAAAGGGTGGATTTTTTGTTTATCTTTTCATACGAGAGTCTAACCAAGTTGCAGTTAACAAAGTGGCTGGGCAACCGTGTATGTAGGACAGTCACAGAGTACTATTCAGCCAGCAACGGTGAGCTTGATGAGGATGCTTATGACATGAGGAAAGCACTTTCCAGAGATACTGAGAAGAAATCCACCATAACATTACCTCATCCTTTAAGGCCTGAAGACATTGAATAACCATAGGCAGTGGTTCTTAGGCAGATGTTCCAGATAGTTTGTATTCTATGTATTTTCATGAATGACATTAGAGCTATAGTAGAAGTAGTTAGGTCTAAAAGACTTCAAGAACATATACTGATCTCAACTCTCATTCACTGTTTTACAGCAAGTCTATTTGCTATAATAAAATCCAGTCAAGAAGGCAGCTACATAGAAGAATATGTTCCATTATCGTGGTACAAAGTAGGCATAGCATGCCAGGATAAAACAAAAAAAACCTTGCTCCGGCCACCTCTTCAATTCTGTTCCTGAGAACCACTGCTGTACATACATATATTTTTTATTTTGTACTAAACTGTTGATTGAAGCTTTAAAAGCATATATAAAATGTATAAAATTAGATGCATAATAAAATCCATTGTTGACAAAAAAAAAAAAAGGCTAGCACTCTTACCACTTGAGCCAGGTGTTACTTCCAGCTTTTTCTGAGTAGTTTACTGTAGAAACAAGTTTCTCACAGACTTTCCTGCCCAGGCTGGCTTCAAGCTATGATCCTCAGATTTCAGCCTCCTGAGTAGCTAGGATTACAGGCATGAGCCACAGGTGCCAGGCTACAGGTATGGTATTTCTAGTGGCAATATGCTATATATCTAAGAATACCTAAGAAGCCATTAATTTATAGAACTAGTATTCTAAGTACCACAAAGGAAAAAATGCTGCAAATAAAATGATACACTGTCAACTTCAACCTACATTCCAATTTTGGAGGTGCTAACATATGAAAGAATGTATACCTTGGAACTTGTGAAATATCTTCCCACTACATGGAATTAGGTATGGTGGGGATTCTATTCATTGCTGCTTTCTAGCAGCATAAATGGCACAAGTGAATGGTGGTATTGAAAAGTGATTGGATAATAACCTGGTGGTTATAAAGATAAAGAAAAATAAATATTTACTATTGCCTAACACTGCGCAAACAATCTAAATGCTTTCTTTTCAATCCTTACAGCAAACAGTGAGATTACATGTGCTCAAGTATAGTCTTGTATTTATCAGGAAAAAAAATCAAGCTTTATAGTTAATATTTATTCTTGACATCAAAATGAAAAGTCTAGTCTATATCAGCTTATATAAATATTAGTAATTTCATTGGATAGGGAAGGGGGGAAAACAAGATGAGGGGTGGGGGAGAGGGAAATGGGGACCAAGACATGAGAAAGGGTATCAATGTATGTGAATTAATGTACCTTCTATCTGGCAAATATAATGTAACACTTCTATTAATTACAATAAAAATATATGAAAAAATAAATAAATATTAGTAATTTCTGTTGAAAGCTTGTTTATGCATAAAAATATACAAAAATAATGCATATAATTTTTAAATTGATTTACTAAGTTTCTTCAGCTTATGAAACCAACCTAAGCAGCCTTTTGTTTCTCACATGCCACTGGTTATCTGTTCTCTGGAGGGGGTTAAGCAACAGTTAAGAATGGACTTATAAAGGTATAAAGGACTACAAGTTCTGTACTACAATTTTTTTTTTTATTATCAGGCTAATGTATAGAGGGGTTACAGTTACATTTGTAAGGTAGTGAGTACATTACTTTTTGAATATTTGTTGTCCCTTCACATGTTTTTCTCCCATTTTCCCTCCCATACTACAAGTTTTACCCAGTTCAGTGATGATACTTTTTTTCATATATTTTTATTGTAGTTAATAGAAGGGTTACATGATATTTGCCAGATAGAAGGTGCATTAATTCACATACATTGATACCCTTTCACATGTCTTGATCCCCATTTCCCCCCCACCCCTCATCTTGTTTTCCCCCCTTCCCTCTTATGTAGACATTATGATCCTCTTAAAAATGAACTGAATACTGAAAGCTCTGCTACTCTATGAAAGGTCTTTAAGTCTATAATTCTTTGTAATCAAGGTACTCCCTATAAATTTCGTATGTATCCTGGGTTAGATCTGTCATAACTAGGACTACAGCGGGATAGAATGGCTTGTCTGGAATGTAATGGAAGAGTTAAATAGCTGTTTCATCTATTGGCCTTGAGACAGGAAATCAGACAAAGCAATTCTCAGAATATTTAGGTTCCGATCACTTGACTTCAGGTTCTTTATTTACAGTGAAGACTAACTTATAGTTTAGTTGTAATAAAATTTCAGATTATTTACATGGGTGGACCAAAACCTCTTGCTTTCATTTTCTTTTTTTTTTTAATTTTGTATTGTCAGGGTAATGTATAAAGGGCTTACAGTTACATTCGCCACGTAGTAGGTGCATTAGTTCTCACACATTGACACCCCTTCTCATGTTTTTGTCCATTTCCTTCCTTTTCATTTTCTTTTTGCTAGAAAATGTTCATTAAATTACAAAATTACAGGAATTTATATAGACTTTTGTTTAAACACAGATAGTATGCTTCTTTTCTTGCCAATTTTATCAAGTTAGTACTACTTCCTTATTCCATAGGTAAAGATGATTAGGCAGAAAAACATTTAACCAAAGTGACACATCCAAAGTCAATCTTACATAACATGGGGTATTTGTATTTCTTTGGACCAAATTTCTCTCTAAAATGACTTAAAAACTTTATTGTTATTTTATTCCATGTGAAATAAATAGTAAAAAGTATTTCTAACTGCCTTTAAATCTATATATTACAAGATTAATATTTTGGGACCCCGGGGTTTGAAATTAGGTCTTTGCACTTGACATTTTCATTGAGAAATGACTCTAGCCCCTTTTTGGAGCTACTTTTTGTTCTTTTTGTTTGTTTAATCAGTTCTGGGACTAGAACTCAGGGCCTGAACATTGTCCCAGATATTTGTGTGTTTGTGTTCAAGGCTAGCTACTCTATGATTTGGAACCACAGTGCCACTTTTGGTTTTTTGGTGCTTAATTGGAGATAATCTCACAGACTTGCCCTTCTGAGCTGGCTTTAAACAGCAACCCTCAGATATCAATCTCCTGAGCAGTTAGGATTATAGGCATGAGTCACTGGCACCTAGCTATTTTTGAGACAAGGTCTCCCTTCCTACCTGGAGGTGTGAGCCTATTCTGAGAGCCTCTAATTTTAAACTTCCCATGGGAGCTAATATAACAGGTATGATGCCATGATGTGCATCCCTCCATTGAGAAGAGACCTCTTGAAATTTTCTGCCAAGGCTGGCCTTGAACTACAATCCTCCCAATCACAGCCGACCAAATAGGATTACAGATAGGAACAACCACAACTAGCTTTTTACCCCTTTTTTCTGTGTGTGTGGGGGGAGGGAGGAGTTGGTACCTGGCTTGGACTCAGGGACTTACCCCTTGTCTTTTTCTTAATCAAGGCTGGCACCCTACCACTTTAGCCATATCCCATTTTCAGATTTTGTGGGTTAACTTGGGCAAAGAATCTCATGGACTTTTCTGTCTGGGCTGGCTTCAAACCAAGTTTCTCAGATTTCAGCCTCTTGAACAGCAAGGATTACAGATTTGAGCTACCATATTTAGTTCTTTCTTATTTATACAAGATCTTGTTATAGCCTGGTCTCAAACTCTGAATCCTCCTAAATTAGCCTCCCAAATTCTGGCATTAGGAACATGGGTCAACATGCCAGCCTCAGATACGCTTTTAATGTCCAAAAATATTTCTCAACTTACCAGTGGTTAAATCTCCAGAAGTATCTGCTAGGGTAGCAGAAGGCTCTAATATTAATAATGCTCCCAACAATTTTACAGGTTAAACTTTTAAAGCTAAATGTTATATAAAAATATATTGGGGTTCAAAACATGTTCAAATCAAGACTTTTAAACACTTAAAACATTTTTGGTTTGTCCTACCTAATTCAAATTTGGTGGCCAAAGATCATGACATGGACACTGAAAAGGTAACTTATTACTAATTTATTATTATATATCAAATTTTTCATTTTCTAACAACCAAGTTTAAGAGACTTGTTACAAAGCAGGCAAGAATCTCTGAGTGCTGAGGAAGGGTATAACCAGGTATAAAATGTTTTTGGTTTTCGTAGAGACAAATGGTCAAAGTAAAAGGAAGATACTAACAGTTCCTTCTAAGGAGGTAAGATTCCCCAGAAGAGGTAACATGTGAGCTGACTTTAAAAAGGAATCAGTATTTTTTAGACAAACAGGTTACAGAAGAAAATTCTAGGGACATTTTTTTAAAAAGCAATATGAAACAACACTATGCTATATTGTAAAATATACCATCCATAGTTTAAAAGTTAATAAGTAAATAATCTTGGATAAATTTAATTTCCTTTAAAAGATAATTCCATGTATAAAGACTTATGCTCAATACCTAGCTCCTCCCTAGGAGGGAAAAAACAATTATTTAGTAAAGACCTTTCACTCCCAGTCACCAACACTACACACTCATAGTCTGAGTTTCATGTTATAACACATTTGAAAGCTAAGCTAACCAGATCTAGTGTCTAATGACTCACCAGAGGACTCTTTACTACATGGCATATAATAAGTATTTTTAAATGAGTGCTACAATAATACTACAAGAATTAGGTCCAACTGAAAACATTCATTTACAAGGACAGTGGAATCCATTAATAAACTCTGTGGTTTAATGCACAGAAGTCTGAACATACAGATTTTTACAACTATAATAAATTTAAATACTTAAAACCTCTTTATCATGATTTAAATTTTGTTATACTTCTAATACATAATGCATATACTTCTCAACATAAAAGTTCAGAAATTTTCTTATTTTTCTCTTTTCCTTGATAAAGTAATCTCAATCACCTTTTTTGGGGGGTGGGAGGTCCAGTCCCAGGACTTGAACGCAGGACCTTGGCATTGTCCTTGGACACTTTTTGCTCAAGGCTAGTGCTCTGCCACTTGAGCCATAGTGCCACTTCCAGCTTTTTCTGTGTATGTGGTACTGAGGAATTGAACCCACAGCTTCATGCATGATAAGCAAGCATTCTACCACTAGGATATGCTCCTGGACACCTTATGCTTTTGTTTTTTATTTTTGCCAGTGCTGGGCTTGAGTTCAGGGCCTGAGCACTGGCCTTAGACTTTCTCAAGGCTAGAGTTCTACCACTTGAGCCTTAGCACCACTTCCGGCTTTTTTCTATTATATGTGGTACTGAGGAATCAAACCGGGGTCTTCGTGTATGCTAGGCAAGCACTCTACCACTAGGCCAAACACCCGGCTTATGTTTTATATTTTTTTTTAACTTCATTCTAAACAGTGTGAATAAATAATGGCAAAGTTTTCCAGAATTTTTTTGAGATGGGTTTGAAATACTAGAAACAAAGGTTATCATAGACAATCTACATACCTGATGAGAAAAAGACACATAAATAGGCTTGCTTTCCTACCTTAAGTCTACCTCTAGTATTAGTTGAGGCAATACAACTAATGGATGCTATTAAATATCATGTATTATTCTAAACACAGTGAATATTTCTTTTTAGTTGTTTTATTCTCACTTAATCGTAACCATAAATTTATGAGGTCTTTACTATGGCTGTCTTTAGCTTACAAGTGAGGAAAGAATTCTCAAAGCGATAACTAACCAAACTAAGTCTTATACTCAAGCATTCTGATTCCAAAGTCCACACTGTCATCATCACTATCAAGTCTCCATGCTTACAATACTTCGTATTATTCACCAAACCCCTAATTTGTCATAGCTGCTAAAAGGGGATTTAAGCTCTGGCTACAACCATTTCTACCTGAAGAATTTCACAGATGGTAATGATATAGTCCTGTATGCAACAGGATATAAGAAATGAGTGTTCCGCCAGGCACGGTGGCTCATGCCTGTAATTGTAAACTACTCAGGAGGCTGAGATCTGAAGATCAAGGTTCAAAGCCAGCCCGGGCACAAAAGGACCTGAGACTCTTATCTCTAATTAACCTCTAGAAAATGGGAAGTGGGGCTCAGCTCAAGGGTAGGACAGTGGCCTTGAGCTGAAGAGCTCAGGGACAGCACCCAGGCCAGAGTTCAAGCCCTGTGACCCACAAAGGAAGGAAGGAAGGAAGGAAGGAAGGAAGGAAGGAAGGAAGGAAGGAAGGAAGGAAGGAAGGAAGGAAGGAAAGAGAGAGAGAGAGAGAGAAGAAAGTTCCAAGTACTCATCAAAGGCTAAGAGCAGAGTAAATAAGTCAGTCAGATCAAGTTTCACATATTATGATGCAAGTTAAAAATGAGAAGAAACATTGGGCACCAGTGGCTCATGCCTATAATCGTAGCTACTCAGGAAGCTAAGATCTAAACATCACAGTTCAAAGCTAGTCCCTGTTAGAATCATACCTCCAATTAACTGTTCACAAATGGAAGTGGCACTATGGTACAAAGCGCTGGCTCTGAGCAAAAGAACTCAGAGACAGTGTCCAGATTCTGAGTTCAAGCCCCACAATTGACCTTCCCCCCCTGAAAAGAGAGCATTTGTATATTGGTAGGAAAAGAAGGACAAAAGGAGTCAAACATTCCAACCATAAAAATTGGGTAAGTATACATAAGGTGTATGTATGTATATATGTATGTATGTATGTATGTATATCTGCACAAAATATGTATATGGATGGCATATATATGCATATATGTACATACATATATGTATAAATGTACAATGAGTAATGACTTCTGGGACTCTTTGCCCTTGGATGTAAAGAAATTAACAGGAGAGAAGGCTAGGATTGATCTACAGTCAATTGGACCCTGAAACCAGGTTAAGAAATATGAATAGTCCAGGAGCATGGCCTAGTGGTATAGTACTTTCCAAACATGCATGAAGCCCTAGGTTCAATTCCTCGGTGCCACATATGCAGAATGAGCTGGAAGCGGCGCTGTAGCTCAAGTGGTAGAGCACGAACCTTGAGGAAAACCCAAGGACAGTGCCCAGATGCTGAGTGCCAGGCAGAAGAAGGAGGAGGAGGAGGAGGAATTATTATGAGTAGAATTTGAAGGCACAAGGGTAACTGTCAAGTTTTAACTCCAGAGAAGTAGTATGAATTTAGCGACAAGAAAGCAGTAACTCAAGTGTCATTGAAGCCCTTTAAGAACTGGACACAGGAGAAACTTGGAGTGTAGATACAAATAGCACATGGACTAGAGAGCAGTTTAAGAAGAAACTGAATAAGGAGTTAATGATGGAACCCTTAAATGTACACCAAAGAACAACAGGAACTAACTACCTAAGGCTGACAGATATAGCTCTCAAAAGCAGACTTACTCCACTTCCAGTCATTGGGTAACTCATTAGAAAACAAGATAATTGATAATAATTACATTTAAAATTGAGTAGGACTTTCTGAAGCCAGAATTAAACCAGAAGAACACTTCTAATAAGAATGTGTAGCTAAGGATTACACAATTTACCATTTCCTAGAGTTAGAGTCAAATAAGTAATAGTACAATATAGCCGTACAGTTTGGTGTGCATAGAATGTGTGCAAATTTGAAAAATTGTGTCTTTTTCATGAGCTTCTGTTACATTACTGTAATAGCTGGGGGAGTGACCAAAGCAAAAAGAAATCTTCAACTTAAAAAAGTAACATTTCAGTATGAAAATGTCTCAATGTTTCAACCAAGTTTAAATGTTCTGAAATACATGTGCATTAAGGATCCAGTTCAACCCCAATCTATTCTTAAATCCAGCCTCTTCTGGAAATGGGGGGCAGGGAAGATTCAGATCTTTGGATATTACAGAAGAGCAAATCTTACATGCAGAATGGTTTGTCTTTAGCAAATACCTTAAAAAGCAGCAATCTGACATTTGTCTAAAGTGATAAACCTGACTCAAGCACAAGGGAAAATATGAAGCCATGATACATGCTTCTTTTAACCCATCTATTATCCTATTTATACTGGAAGAACCACCTAATTGTCAATACTATACAAAAGGCTGAATGTGTAATACACACCTATAATCCCAGCACTCCAGAGGCTGAATCAAGACGACCATAATTTTTAAGCCAACAGGAGTTGTATAACAAGATTCAGATCATCCTGGGCTTACAAGGATACCTTGTTTAAAAAAAAAGTATACACACACACACACACACACACACAAATAACGTAAGATTCACATTTATGCATCTTCAATCCATCAATGAATCTTTCAGAAAGCCATAATGCAGTCCCTTACAATATCTACATTCATTCAGCAATGTGTTTTAGTTGCTATTATGCAAACAATCACCTTTCAGGTTTTAGTCTGAAGAAACATAATTTTTAATCTATAAAGGAAGAAAGTGGTTGAAAAAAACAAGATTCAACACTGAATTTTAGAAGGGGGATTTAGTTTAGTGGAAAAGTCCTTGCCTAGCATACACAAGGTCCTGACTTCAATTCAAGCACTGAAAGAAAATAGTGAATCTTAGAAAGCAGCCGTCTAAGACAAGCCTAAAAGATGGTATTCTGGCTTCAAGCCTTTTACCTTGGACTTCTTTGTACCCCTCTTAGTAACTTTACTATCCCCTGTGACTTTGGATAGAGAACAAGAAATGGAAAGAATGTGATTACACTGAACACATTATTTCAAAAACCATTAGATCATTCTTAGTGATACAATCTACTTCTCTTTTCATTTCCTGGTATAGTGTATATGGCTCATAGTCTGTAGATACCACAGTTACCAACCTCTCCCTCATAATTAGTGCACAAAGCAAACCTAGTTTCCTAAGCTGTTTTGACCACCAAAAAACGGCACAGAAAATAGTCACTTGTAACTGTAAGGCTATGTTTTTAGGATCTGGTTAAAGAATCATTTTAAAATGTAATGCACTTGATCATTGTGTAAGTAAATCCTTTAGATGAGATTCTAATAACTTTACAAATTCTGCCCCATTCCAGAGTTTCATAAAAGTTTACAAAATAATTCAAGCATAGAAGCATGTACCTGACTGTCTCAAAAAGCTGAGACAGTCATCTGAACCCAAATGTTTAAGACAAGTTAATGAGATTCTTTCTCAAAAACAAAACAGTTTTCAAAACCAAATGTGACCAAAGTATTTAAAATGGACCTAAACTGTAATGTCTGTATGAGTAAAACAGGAAATTTACCCATTCTGGGGAAGAATAGGAAGAACAAGAAAGCTCAAAATTTTCCAACAGAAAGTCCAATTCCATTCTTTGGAGCCAGTAAACACAAGGCTCAGTCCACCACAAACCCTAAATCTTAATTCCAACTTGAAAACCTCTGGCTTAAATAGAACTGGAGAAGTATTATAAAATCAATGTCACATTCTATATAGATGAGATACTCTCTTGCTTATGATTCTCTGATAAGAACAGGAAGAAATCAAATGTTATCATTTCTTTTACACTTCATGTAAATATACATATATGTCACATCATATAATATTGGAACAATGGGCTTTTTTGTCTTTGCAATACTAGGTATTGAATGCACAGGCTCACACTTATAAATGCTAGGCAGGCACTCTGCCATTTGAACTATGCCCTTCAACCCTTCTGTTTTGGGGGCTGTCCATTTGTGTTGTTGTTGTCTAATAATGTCTAGCTAACTTTGCCAGAGCTCTCCTCCCACCTCTGCCTCCCAAGTAGCTGAGATTACAAGTACATACCATCAGGCCTAAAGGTATGGCTACCTTTAGTAACCATAAAAATTAAAACCATCAATAATACATGTAACTTTTTGTTAGATAACATTTCTTTAGTGAATCAGTATATGCATAAACTTTGCAACAAAAATATTTAGTGTCTGGCTTACCAAAATTATCGAAAATTGGGGAGAAAATAAAGTCTTGGAACTCACCAAAAAAGAGACAATCATCAACATGTAAATAACAAGAATAGTTCAAATACTATCTCTACTGTCATTTGGATCAGAATCTTCTGATTTACCTAGTTTATGAATAACTGGAAGCTTAAAAAATGTTTTCTCTTGTGCACAGCTGAAACATGAACAGATGAAAACTCCATATTTAAGTAATTACATGCAACTCAGAAATGCCAATTTCCATCACAATTAGGCCAGGTTATGCAACATATTTTTGTTCCTTTCTAGTATATAGTTGATATGTGTTTTTATAATATGCTTAACTGCCTATAGTAAGATTTGAAAATCACATAGGCCATGTAAAACCATGAAAGAAAGGGCACCTTTTTCCCAATGTACCATGTTTCTACATTGCTTATAGAGCTTGCACAAGAAACACTGTTAGTTTTTATATAAAGACTTCCATAAAAAGTTTACAGTTTCTATAAATGCATGAAAATTGTTAGTTTCATTATAACTTCTGTTAGAGTACCAGTGGAAAAAAAATTACCGGCAACTCTAAATAGTAATCTACAAATACGAGGTGGGTAAGTGTGCTCAGACTGTTCTTCAAAGTGATCTAAGACACACTGTATTTCATCACAATAGACACAGTGGTGAAATTAACTTCCAGCATGTTCAATTCTGGTCTCCACTTTGAGAACAAACAGGCTATAGAAAATGTAACTGCGAGAGCAAATTATTAATTCTAATACTTCAGTATAAGAACACTGTATTACAACTGTTTAAAAACTGTATTGTACTATCTATTATACTGGATATGTTACAAGGCTAGCTACGGAAATGTTTAATAGGTTACTATACCTTTATTTTAAACTATCCCACAGTATGTATTATAATTACTATAGGCTTATGGTTTTTTAATCTAAAAAATGTATAATGTTTTGGAGGAAAAGATGGGGTTTTGCTGACAGTGTAGAATATCACTTGTTAACATATTAAACTATTCTTTTCTCCTTTAATTCAATTAGTACTCATTAAAACTGAATTAAGATAATCAGTAAAGTTTTATCAATTATTTTCATATTTATGAATGAATACAGTAAATATAATGGAGTAATTATAAAGTCACCTAATTAACTATAAGACTACTCATGGATTTATTTGTGGTTCAAAGATATTCATAGTTTTTTGCTTATTTTTAACATCTGATTGACATGTTATCTTTGAAAAGCCATTTCTAGATATGAAAGAAGTAATATGATAATGATGGTGATGGTGGTGGTGGTGGTGATGATGCTGAGTAAGCTTTGATTAAGTACCACATTGGCAAAAAATCTAGAAAGCTATCCAAACACAAAGTAACTCAAATTTTATCCACAAGTTAGCATTCTTGACTCTGAAAACATATGATGTCATATTATATATCTGAGAACATACATTATTTTAATTTCAAAAGTAAGCTGATAGGAAATTTCTTTTAATAGAACAACAATGTTGTTGTTTTAGTAGTTATGCTACCTAAGCTTTAAACAAAAGCAGATGAATGAGTAGTGTGAACTCCTAAAAACCTTGCTTTTTGCCTTTTTGTTGTTTATTTTTCACTAAAAACAACAACAACAAAAGCACTGTATGTCTTTCAACAATTAATCAAGCCTGTATTTTCTGATTTAAAGATAACATGCTTACTAGAGCTTAAATAAAATAGAGTGCATGCTATGGTGATTTAATAGTTTTAAACCATAGATGTCATTGTGGTCTAAGGGTGTCACAGAGGGGGGAAAAAAAACGGGACACAGAAATCACTTTGTCGGTAATTACAATCAAGAGTCCTAAAATGTGGCTCAGGCTGCTCATTACTTCTTCTCTCTGTATCAAGAACCTTATTTACATTTCAGATTACATTTTTTATGAAACAGTAAGATCTATCAGAGCTAGAGGACTGAAATAATGAGGGGAAAACATTTTAATAAAACGTGTTGGGTCTGCGTTACTTCTGTGACAGAAAGAAAGGCTTTTTTCTGTAGTGATGGATCATTTATTCTGCCTCTAAACGAGAAGCAAAAAGATGAAACTGATGAACTTTTACTGCCCATTTGTCTTTAGCAGACAATTAAGACCAAGAAGATCAAAATGGATTATCATACCACGCAGACAACTGGCCCAACAGTAATACATCTCCGGGACCACAGATTTGTAACTCTCTTTTATCCCTCCCCTTTCTTCTTACTTCTTTTTCCACTCTAAAGGCAGTGCTAGCTTTGTGGCTCAAGGAGAGCCAAAAGGCTGGTCATCATTATTCAGTCACAGATGTCAATCTAACCTCCCTTTTTTCTCAGTTTCTAAAGCAGTGAGCCACAATAATTTGTGACAGATTCTTTTACTGTAAGGTACAAAGAACACACAGAATAAAACATCTAGCAGCAGCAAGCGTCTCTGATCAAGTGTGCTGGTACATGGGAAATACACTATATGTAAAAACAAGCACTGGTAGTTTAGGCGAATAAGGAATAAAAACTGGAGCAGGGAGGGACAGTGTATGTGTCCATGCACACGTGCACATACACGTGCAGTAACAAATATAATACTTTTTGGTCAATTATTTTAAATATTCCAAAAGGTATACATCATAAGTGTTTTAATATTAGAAATGTTGCCTAGTACAGTTTCAGTATTTGAAGTTTGTATTTAACGGAACTAGAAGAATTTATGATAGCACAATCAGGAGATAAATTTGCTTTACTGCAACAAATGACATAGTGTTAAAAAAAAAAACATAAAATTAGAGCCTAAATAATTCAAAAGGCAAAAAGAAATATGCAATTCTTGCTCTCCTTAACAACAAGCATAATTCTCAAACTTGGAAGTATGTCTTCAAAAACAAAATTGATTTTCTTGATTTCTTGAGTTGCATGAAGTCAAAAAGGGAAATAGAACAGTGATAAACACATCTTATATGTTTACATCTAGCCCATAGATACAGTTCTTCAAATTTCAAAATTATGTCATTGGAGTAAGCAAAAGAAAACAAATACTACCACCCTCTGAGCACCTTTAAAATAACTAAGGCTGGAGTGGCCAATAAATAAATAAATAAATAAAGGTATTATTGTTAACTTTCCTCCTACGAGTTTAATCAGCCTATATTCATTTTATGAAATCACAATGACTTATAAGGTCTTTTTATCAAAATAAAAAGATCTAAATTTATAATAAAAAATACCAAGCCAGTAAACTAAGTTGCATGTGCAACAAAATAGAAAACAGTCTCTACTTCTCTCTGTACATACAAATGCATGCATACAGTACATGCATACATACACCCTCTTCAAAGATATGAACACATACATGTAGTCAAGAGAAATAACATAGAAAGATAAATACCAAATTAATAACAGTAGTTATCCACGAGTAATAAAATAAGAGATGATTTATATTTTTTCTCATTTTTTAATTTATTTTAGCTTTATATTTTCTGCATTTTTGTATGAACATATTACCCATGCAATTTTTAAAGTTATACTAAAAAAAATCATGTTGCTCAAATTTTTCAGATATAGTAAGATACTATGTTTAGAGGAATAGACACAGATGGCAACTATTCTATTTTAAGTTTTCTCCTACACTTTGTTTTACTGGGTAATTCAGATCATAAGGATCACAAAGGTTACTTACCTAGACATGAGATTTTAGAACAATAATTTTCCCAAGATCTCTGGGCTCAATTGTGTTCAAAATAATAAGTATCTACCATTTGGCAAGGAGTAAAGAGAAAAATTTTGGTATTTTTTTAAAAATCTTATGGTAGTCTTGAGATAAGATGCAAGCAAATCACACCAGTTCTCTTGGATTCTTTGTATAGTAAGATCTCATTACAAACAATGACATTACAGTGGTTATCCAATTACATTCCTGGTCACATTATAACCCCTGCATTCAAAAAGATTTATCATATTACTTTATTCATCATAAAACAGGCCACAATGCAAAGGTATTACAGCTACTGGTCTAGACACTTCTGTTTTCTTATACTTATCCTCATTTAAGAACTCTTTGTGTATTTGTGCAAGTACTGGGGCTTGAACTCAGGGCCTGGGCACCGTTCTTTTACTTTTTTGTTGCTTCTGCTCAAGGCTAGTACTCTACCACTTGAGCCACAGTTCCACACTGGCTTTTTTTTTGGGGGGGGGAGGAGGGCGTAGTTAATTGGAAATAAGAGTCTCATAGACTTTCCTCACGGGGCTGGCTTTGAACTACAATCCTGAGACTCAGCCTCTTGAGTAGCTAAGATTATAGAGGTGGGCCATCAGTGAGCCCAGTTTAAGGACTTGTAATAGAAAAAAAAAATTAAATGACTATTTCAAAAACATAATTTAATCGTGTACAATATCTCCCATGTGAAAGACTTTATAAAACAGTTTTACCGGGTAGTCAATGATGCTTTTATTCTTAAAATGTTCACAGAAATACACCAAATTACATATTTGAACTAGAAATGTAAAATCTTAAACAAGGCTACAAAATATCTTCAGTATTTCTTAAGACAAAAATAATGGACCTTGGATGACTAATGTAAAACTATAAAGAATAGGAAAACATCAGAACTTCAGCGATATTGTATGAGTAAAGTATTCATTATACTCCCATTCTGTGTGCAAAAGGTGGAAATTTGAGATGGCAGAGTAAACCAGTCAGTCTTAACTTCTGCTACAATCATTTGACCACAGAGCTATTCCTGCAGGTGTGGTCTTCTAGTACTATACTAACAGGTAGTTTTACCCTCTATTTCAAATGGTAGGAAATTATATAGACTTTTATTATTTTGGGTTATATAGCTTCTTTACTGCTAAAATGGCATTGGGGGTAGAGGGAGAGTTCATGGATTGCCAAATGAACTGCAGTTGACAACATAACTCAAAGTAAAAAGTAATGTTTGTGATAGGTTTGGTTTTTGGGGGTTTTTTTGGCTGTTTCTGTACATGTCCCTGAAGGAAAACTCCCAAATCTAGCACTAATATTTTCTATACTACTTCTCTACGTTTTATTTTTTGTCTTTGGCTCCTAATTACTGCTTCTATTCCTTTCTAAAATTTCATTTATCTCTTTCAGTGAAAAGAACAGTAATAATATGTTGAACAACTCTGAAATAAATTTTGTCATGTAAAAAATTAATTACGCATTCCAAACCTGGTCACTGTAGTCCTCTGGGAATTGCCTCTGCACCTCAGGATCTGTAAATAATTGACAGATAATATTAATTGGCTTTGGATTAGTGAGCAAGCAGAGGATCACACATTAATATTTGATCAGAAGATGATAGCAGCCCTGGCAGGGGATCCAAGGGGGGCAGCTGAGGCTGCTATGCTGATGAGCACAGGAAGGGCTCGACAAGACACTCCCATTACCCTCTTCCAGAAATACAGAAAAGAAAAATTTTAAAGACCTGATGCTACTGTTAACTTTAGACTATTACTTAATCCAAAAACCCTGCCAACTGCAAATTGTCCTCAATATATTTTTTCCAGGGAAAATGAGCTAAACCTGCTTCACTTTTCTTCCCTAATCAACTTTTCTTCACTAATCAACAATTGTTACAGATGTTGCCTTGATAAATCTTAAGCACCACTTTCAGACTCGGGAGGAAGGGAGAATGGAAGAAACATTCTTTCAAGAAACAAAGGTAAAACTCTGCATTTTTAAAAATAAAAAATATCCCTTCCCACGTGGTTATAAAATCTTACGAAAATACAGCTAAATTTCGAGATTTACTTCAAAACAGAACTTTTTTTTTTTTTTTTTTTTTTTTTTTGCCAGTCCTGGGCTTGAGCGCAGGGCCTGAACACTGTCCTTGGACTTTCTCAAGGCTAGAGCTCTACCACTTGAGCCTCAGCACCACTTCCGGCTTTTTTCTATGTATGTGGTACCGAGGAATCGAACCCGGGTCTTCATGCATGCTAGGCAAGCACTTTAACCACTAGGCCAAACTCCTGGCCCTTCAAAACAGAACTTTTTGCTTGACACTGTAAACCAAGTATTATTAAAAAAATGACATATCTAATATAGACCTGCAAGAAACTATAAACTTTCCTAGGCAAAAATAACACTTGAAAATCTATTTAGAGTAAAACTGCTAAATGGGTCACTGGATTCTTAAATCATAATTTCAAGATAATGCAAGCCCATGTCTGTAAGTCAATACGGAAGTGTACTAATTAAAAGCTTTTAGCCCTTTAGTATCAATTAAGGAAATATTCAATCTTTATTAGAAAAATACTTGATACTTTAGAACCACATAAAGGGGAGTAATCAGGATAATTTCTATGTGGGAAATCATGTATCAATCATGCAAAAACTTTGTAAGAAAGCATATCATTTGAAGATTTCTTTTTAACAGTGATCTGAAAATATATACTACTCACTTTCCCTAGTTTTAAAAAATCACACTAAAATGCCAATTTATAAACAGTTAATTTTTTTCAATAAAGAATCAAGAAGAAAATAATGAAATGCCTATCTGCTTACTATATTTAAATTCCAGAAATCTCAGTTTTGAAGTCATTAAATCCAACTGATATTAAACCAAAGACAAATAACAAAAGCAGAAATATTCAAAACTCATAGCGAAAACAGAAATATTCAAAAAGTCACACCAGGGCTGGGGCCATGGCCTAGTGGTAGAGTACTCACCTAACATACACAAACCCCTGAGTTCTATTTCTCAGTACCACATACCCAAAAAAGCCGGAAGTGGTGCTATGGCTCAAGAGGTAGGATTCTAGCCTTGAGAAAAACTCAAGGACAGTGCTCAGGCCCCGAGCTCAAGCCCAGGACTGGCCAAAAAAAAAAAGTCACACCAGTACAGTTGTTACAAAAGAGTTGATATTTATATTCAGACCACTATATTCAGACCACTATGGCACTTGAGCTATCTTCTATTTGGCTTTAAAAAGCAGAGATTGGGCTGAGAGTTTGGCCTAGTGGTAGAGTGCTTGCCTAGCATGCACCAAGACCAATTCCTTGGTACCACATACATAGAAAAAAAGCTGAAAGTGGTGCTGTGGCTCAAGTGGTAGATCTCTAGCTTTGAGAAAGTCCAAGGACATTGCTCAGGCCCTGAGCTCAAGCCCAGGTCTGGCAAAAATAAATAAATAAAAGCAGAGATCACTTTCTCTCTTTACCTTCATCTTCAACTACTAAGAAGGGATAAGTGATGTGTCTATATGGTGAGTAGCAGAATCCTAGTAAAATGTCTCCTACAGCACCTTTCAGGGCAGCTCTGTGGGCCAGATGAAGAAGTAGTTGCCTATCTTTGGCCTGAACAGCTAAAATCACACAAAGAGTTGGCTTTCCTGAGACAGGAGGTCAAAGGTACTAAAACCACCAGAAAAAGTCCAAAATATCTGGTACCAAAAAGAAGTATTATGTATCTTTTATTTTTTTAATATTTGCATAATCTTCACTAGTTGACCATTCTTAATCCAAATGTTTGTAATCTATAATTTTGAGAGTTTCAGTTTTCCAGATTAGGAATGGTCACCTTGTACTATGACTACAAGGACCAATTAGTTATCAGGATGCTTAAGCAATCTCCAAGTGAACCATGGAAAGAAAAGAAGAGGACCTAAAGAAAAGAGCACAATGGCTATAATTCCTGAAACATACGTAAATACGTAAAATTTGGTCCAAATTCTAAGCCACTGACAAGCTGAAAACCACAAAATTACTGTTTATTCTTCTTCCAATTGTCATGTAGCTAACACTATTCAGCTAGAAAATTTCAAACAGATATGACTCCAATATTAATCTTTACTATTATGTCTTCCTTGTAGTAGTTTGTGCTTCTTGAGAACCACAAATATCAATAGGAATAAAAAAGACTATCACCATATTGTAAAGAGACAAACAGAAATCAAAGTATATGGAGCTGGCAGTTACAGCCTAGTGATAGAGTGCTCACCTAGCATACATGATGCCCTGGATCCAATTCCTCAGTACCACACACAGAGAAAAAGCCAGAAGTCGTGCTGTGGCTCAAGTGGGCACTTTTTTGAGCAAAAAGTGTCCAATAACAGTGCCCAGGCCCTGAGTTCAAGCCTCAGGAGTGGGGGGAAAAAGTGCACGGCATGTTCTTCAATTTTTGAAAAGTAAATTGCTTGATCATAGATTTCTTTAAAAGTCTTTTAGTGAGAACCCATAAGAAACTCATTACTTTGAAACACATTTTTTAATGAGTACAATATAGTAGAATTGAAAACAAAACAAAAAAGAACAGCTAATGGAACAATCTGCCTATTCTAATGCAATGAAGGTAAAGATGACCCTGACAAGACAAGATAAAAGGCCATCCTATCATACTATCCTAAGCAAAGCCTTGATGGAAGGTAACATGGAAAACAACTAAATTCCCAAGAGCATTCCTAAAGGTAGAGCCCACATCTGAACAGAATGTGGCCAGATAATTCACACATTATTTACCACAACACAAACAGAAAAATTTAAGTATAAAATTTAGTTTTAAGTCTTTTTTGCAAACCAAAAAGTAAACTTCATTTACTTTTTTAAATTAAAAGATATGTTTTTTTAACCTAAGTCCAAATTATCAAGTACTATTCAAATAGTTCAAAGATCTAGTCAGATAGTTAACAAAATTATGAAAAGCCATTTTGTAAAAAAAAAAAAAAATAAGCTGCCAACAATTTATTTGAATTTTCTCTTTACGAGGGAATGAAATCATTTTTTCACATTAAATTGATCTCTATGCCATAATGTCACCAAAATATCGACATTGGAAATAACTGAGTTAAAAAGGTCCAAAGACAATCTGCTTTTCTCAAGCAACACAACACCCGCCCTTCCTAACAGTTTCAGCATGGCACATGTACAAAACCTAGCACCCTGCAGTTAAGCAAACCGCCTTTAAATTTTCTGTCTGGCAGCAATCCACTTGCGTGTCTGTATGTTTTTACAAGTACTCTATGTATTTCATTGCGTCAGCTGCATTTCTTTGAGTTTTAAATGGTCTGGGAACATTTTATGAAATGTTCTATATCTTTATATGGAAAATAACATATACTGGAAAACTGCATCAGTCTAGTATTTATATATCTATTTCTTTACCCACCATCCAATGCTATAATTGCTAATGTTCCAAAACACCTTCTCACATTCATACACTTACTGCCAAATGCAGTGTCACCAAACAGCTAACTTTCAACATGAAAATCTGCAGCTCAAAGTACTAACATGGAGGAAAGTAACCTATAAATTTGTTTAGACAATGGACAGTAAGAACGGTTACCAACATCTGTCATCATTTTCCCTAAGAGTTATCTCTAACAAACATAAAAATTAAGACTATCACTTGGGAGATAGTGGTTCCCATTTGTAATCCTTGCTACTTAGAAGGCTGAGATCTGAGGATCACAGTTCAAAGCCAGGCCAGGTAGGAAAGTCTGAGACTTAACTATCGCACACAGCTCAAGTGGCAGAGCCCTAGTCTTGAGCAAAAGCAGCTTAGGGACAGTATCCACGCTTTGAGTTCACCTACTCAGCAACTTCTTTCTGATCCAAGTACTAGTTTTGGGTTTTTTTTTTTTTTCAGGTAATTTTTATTGTAATTAATCGAAGGGTTACATTATATTCACCAGACATTCGGTGCATTACTTCACATACATTGATACCCTTTCTCATGTCTTGGTCCCCATTTCCTTCCCCCCACCCCCGCCCCTCATCTTGTTTTCCTCCCTTCCCTATCCAATTTCAAATAACCAAATACGCATATATCCAATATATTAAATAACAAGGTGAAATGCTGTACTACTATGAAATAACCAAGGGCCAAGTACTAGTTTCTTACAAACTTAAAAATGATTTCACTTTCCAGGAAAATACTTTTCAAAATATTTTATTTAAAATACCTTGCCAACTACATTTATCATCTGATAGAGTCCACTTGTCTTTTTAACAGATCTTTAAAAAGCAGTTGGTTCTTAACAAGGTTTCACATTATGTGGTAAGCTACTAACTTCTCCCAGCACTCTGCCATCTATCTACAAGGCTGCCTCCACAGAAACATTTGTAACACTTCTCTTGAAGGCCACAAGAGCATTGCCACATTTAAAACAGACATTTCACTGTGTTGGACTCCCACAGCACAATCTTTCAGCAAACATGTCCATGCCCAAAGGGCCATGTCTCCACAGCAGAATAAAACTGATCTCCAGAAGAAGCAGGCCTTACTTTTCCTTTGTTATTTCTTCTTCTTCCTCCTCTTCCTCCTCCTTTTCTTCCTCTTCTTCTTCCTCCTCTTCCTCCTCCTCCTCTTCTTCTTCTTCCTCCTTCTCTTCTTCCTCCTCCTCTTCCTCCTCCTCCTCCAGAAAGGCTAGTTTTCTTCAATGTCAATAGTGAATGTTTTCTAGTTTTCTACTACACACATACTTTAAAATCTTTAATATGATATACCAGATTGCTACAGGATGTTTAATTAACAGAATAAGAATGTGGGCAAGACTTACTGGAAAGGTACTATAAATTATTTTACACAGGCTTCAAAAATCCTTGATTTCTGCCTTAGGCTTAAAGTTCCTAGAAAACCTGGTAGACAGGTCTTTTACAACAGAAATACAAAATAATTCATAAAAGTACTGTGGTTACATATAAGAGCTCATTTGCACACTGGTAACTTATATGTGTACGCACACATTCACATACATACACACACACACTCAGACCATATCAAATTATTTCCTTGGTTCCCTCTATGATACCAATGAATCCATTTGAAGGGTTAAAGCATGACATATTTTTAATTGATTACTGAAAAATATACTGACTATATTTTGTATAAATTTATCTGCAAGTAGTCATCTTTGGAAATCAAAGAGAAGTTGAAAAATGTAGCAGTCAACACCAGACTCTGCTTTCACTTTTAACATTTTGGGTATCAAAACAGAAAACATTACATTTAGCCCAGTGCAGTGGCTCATGCCTGTAATCTTAGCTACTCAGTAGGCTGAGATCTGAGGATCTCGGTTCAAACCCATCCCCAGCATGTAGGCATTTAGACTGACCATGAGACTCTTATTTCCAATTAACCACTAGGAAACCAGAAGTGGCACTGTGACACTATGGCTCAAGGGATAGGGTAGTAACCTTGAGCTGAAGAGCTCAGGGATAACGCCCAGCCCCAGGGGTAGGGTGGTAACCTTGAACTGAAGAGTTCAGAGACAGAGTCCAGGCCTCAGAGTTCAAGCCCGACAACTGACCAAAACAAACAAACAACAAAACAAAAAAAACTATTTAAAACCTACTGAATTCTATCCAACCATTACCTCTAGGGTACTTTAGTCAGTAGAAGACAAAGTATTAAATATCTTCTGAGCATCAAATAATAAAAATTTGCCTTTTGAAAAGCAAGACTTTAATGTTAACCATAAACAATATAATCTCATTGTTCAATTTCATGGAATTTAAGATACTAACTTCCTCTCCCCAACCACCAATGTTAATCCAAGTTGTAATCAGATTTAATTTTCCAGATGAGAAGATGGGAATATCCTGCAAACAGTGTTTTGTCCTTAATGCCATTTTCCAATTCTATACACCAAAAATGCAGTCTCAGAAAACAGTCTAAGAACTTGTATAACTCTTTTAAGTACCAGCTCAATCTTTTCCAAAACACACTTATATATAAACTTCCTTTTAATAGTCAAGGAGAAAAGTTAACGCTCTTAAGACTAAAAGTTTCCCAAGATTACAAACTGGACTACAACAAATAAAGAGCTTCAAAGACATGGCCTATAAAACCCATTAAAGCTACAAGAATTCACTTTGCTTTATATTGTAAAATATCTGAATCATTAGTTCTGCACTTTAATTGAACACAATTACACAAGCAAATTATTCCTTTTACACTTAAATTTTAGTTATTAAAAATAACATTTTACTGTTTTAAATATTTTATTTAAAATATCACTATGATTTCCTGTTCCTTGACAAAAGATATATTTTGTCTTTCCTTTAAAAGTAAAAATTACTTTTTCATTATTAATTCAACAATGCAGATTTGATCCTAAAATGTCAAAGGTATCTCAACTATTAAAAAACAATTTCAGAGTACTGTATTTGGTTTCCGTCAACAAAGAGAATGTTACTTTTTAAAAAATCCCATTTCATATACTAACTTTTTACACTGAAACTTCAGTCTGAAGACTAAAGACACATTGAGTCATGTCAATTTTAAGTCATGATTGCAAGCTAGTATTTTCCTCAACACAGAAACTTAAAATGCAATTATCATTTCACAAAAGTCAGCCTGATCACAGAAACAGGTAACCATCTACATCTGTAATAAAAACACAAATCAAATTATTTAAGGAACAAGAGAAAAACTCACCTCGGTACAGGAAACAATGGAAGTAGTCACATGCCCAATTCCTCCTCAGACAAGTATACTCTGCATTTCCAACATACCCTGCTCTGCAGTGGCTATTTATGCATAAACAGCAGACACTGACCTATTGTTTCCTGTTGTTGAGAGAGTTATGAATGTAGTACAGCTACCAATTAAATGAATTAACAAGTCCTAAATGTATTAGCTGCTGTACAAATGAGTCTATTGACATTATACAGTAAAATCTAAAGTTTCATCTTTCCTTCTGGAGAAGGATGACAGATTTTTAACTAAAAAAGCCAGTACTTACTGGCATTTCACATATTTTTTCCTCACTTCTGATCCTTAATCTAATTTAAACCCAATATATCCGCAAATCAAACATAAGTAAAATTTCAAAAGAGCTTTAAAATGGAAAAAGAAGGAAAAGTGTGCTAGGTTGAGGGATTCGAAAAGATGTTTGAAGTGGTACTGTGGCTCAAAGCGGTAGAACACTAGAGCTGAAGAGCTCAGGGACAGTGCCCAGGCCCTGAGTTCAAGCAAACAAGCAAGCAAGGAGATAGAGAAAGAAAGAAAGACGGGGGGGAGGGAGAGAGAGAAAAATATTCACTTACACCTTCTCCATTGCATCTTAGTTTTCTACTTTTTTTTCATTATTTAAATTTTCATATTTAGGCTTTTTTTTTCAATTGGTTCATCTTTTGAAACTAATTCTTAAAACCCAACCAATTAATGGCTAACGCATATACGTGAAAGTCACTTTTTTTGTTTTTTGCTAGATCTCATGCTTCATGTAATTTTCCTGAATTAGGATCCATTTTATCATATCTTATTTGTTTGGGGGTTCTGTTTATCTGTTTTATTTTCCTGTTAATTGAATGCAGGCCCTCATGCGTGCTAGGTCACTGAACTATATCTCAAAGACCTATCCTGTAGCTTTTTTTGTTTTGGTCAGTTGTGGGGCTTGAACTCAAGGCATAGGCACTGTCTCTCAAAGCTAGCACTCTACCACTTGAGCCACAGGACCAATTTGATTTTTGAGTGGCTAACTGAAGATGAAAGTCTTGTAAGGACTTTCCTGTCCCCGCTGGTTTCGAACCATGATTTTCAGATCTCAGCCTCCTGAGTAACTAGAATTATAGTGCCTGGCTTCCTATAGCTTTTAAATTGTCACATTTTTATGCCAAGAAATACATGTACTACAAAGGTAGCATTACTGCATAAAGGTTTTGTTTGTTTTTTTAAAACTTTTTGGCAATACTGGGAATTGAATTCATGGTCTCATGCCTGCTAAGCAGGTGATCTACCACTTCAGCATCTTATTGTCTTATTTATTTTCAAAGAAGTATTTCACTTAATGCTTAGGCTGGCTTGAATTACAATCCTCCTACTTGTGCTGCCTCATGTCACTGGGGATAACAAGCAAGCACCAAACATTGTGCCCAGACACTGCGCTTCCCCCACAGCTGGGATAACAGGCCCATGCCACTGTATCCACTATTGGCTAAGATCAAGTCTTGAAAACTTTCACACCCAAACTGTCAAGCCACTAGGAGCCACTCCCTCCATTTGCATATGGTCTTTATACAATAATACATTCACATCTGTCAAATCTGGCAAAAAGAGGCAATGGTCATTTATGCAAATATAAAACTATAGATGGAATGCTCACTAGGTGCCAATGCTCTGACAGGCATTTTATACAAAATTTCTGATTTTATTTCCAGGACAAAACTATTCTGTTGGGAGTAGCATATCAATTTTATCATAATGAAAACAATAAGTCTGCCTAAGGTTTTTCTTTTTTTTTTCCCAGCTGGTCTAAAATTAGAAAACCAGTATTCACTTGGGGTACAAGTTCTCTGAAGTAGCTGGCCCAGCTGGTGAATAAGCCACAGCCCTCTTCCTTCCAGGAGCTTACAGTCTAATTGAAATACATACGAAATTACACAAAGAGTTACCATGAGACTTTCTAAATTCTGTGCTAGGGATTAGCCTCATCTGAGAGAAACAGCAAAGGCTTCCAGGAAGAAGTGGCAGAGAAAGGACAGAGTCCATCACAGACCACAGCTCCCTTCATGGTACTACAACACTATAACACTCCCCTTCTGAACAGTACACAGTATAACAGGAGGCATTTCTAAGGTCAAAACTCTCATTTCATGTACCTTTCTTTTTGTTTGGTTTTTGTCTTAGATTCCTTGTTTTATTTAGCTCTGTCTCCTAAAAAGCATCTAGCCTGTTATAAAAACACAACAAATATTCGGTGCACAACACAATAGTATAACTCATTAAACAACGTGTCTCCCCAAGTAGATAAAAGGCTAATTTCAAAACATTAAAACAAGCCTTTAAATACTATAGGCTTCCTAAAGATCATATTGGCCTGTAATAAGAACACAATAAACATTAGCTGTTGTTGTAAGATTAACCCCAATGGAGAAATAAGCAAGCACTATAAATTAGATGGCTGCAGACATTCAGGTGTGCCTCAAATTGGAAATATGGGTGTTCCTGAAATAAACCTTTATAAACCCCATTAAATGTTCCATTGCTTTCTATTATTTACTAAGAAATGTTATAACTTCATCAGAAACTGATTTTCTCTACATTGTCAGTGGTTTCAAATCCTTAAGCTACACTTTATTTGCTTCTGGGCATCTGTTTGCTAATGATGTGTAAACATCAAATGCACTAGAGACTCTCCAGATTTCCAGAAACCCTGAGGTGAATCTGTACAAATTGAAGGACCTTTCTGCTAATTTCTTTGCTTTCTAAGTTTATAGACTAGTTTTCAAAAATACAAGTCTACTAGACATTTTTGTGGTAACAATTATACTACTCTACCTATCACTTACCCAATGCCTAGGCATATAGTCAGTATTATAGGTTAGTTTAATTTACCTTACTGAATCATAACAACCCTGCAAAGTAAGGAAATGTATCCTGCTTTTATAAATAAGAAAAGAGAGGCTACTAAGGGCAAATCTACAGTTAAATAGCAGAGCTGGGATTCAGCCTAGATATCCGAGTCAGATCCAATACTGGCTTTCTTCTTTGGCTTTATTTATTTACATCCTCCTGTTGATCTGTCATCTAGTCATTATTGTGACTCAACAATAAGAATACATCTGGACAAATAACTAAAACATGTTGTCAAGAAACAGGCCTTAACAGATTATGAATGAGAGCTTTCCAATTCCTCTATTGAAACTTCTTGGCCAAGTTTAGGATATAAATACAATGACTCCAAAGCGATGCCCAATTCAACTAGCAAATACAATACTCAAAAGATAAATCTGTATTAAAAACTTAGAATAACTTTGAAGGGCAGAGGTTATTTCGTATCATCTATGAAGAAGAATGAAGAAAAAATGCTTTCCTACTTAAGAAAATGTTTCCAAGTATACCACACTGATAACTCTAGTGCAGGGACCAAATTAGTGCAGAGAGGGTGGATGAAAGTTCACAATCCTGCACATGTTCCCCAAAACACCAGGCCTGTCAACAAAATTTTCTCATACTAAAATTCTCCTTTCTCCTAAGAACACTAAGGCCTCCCCTTATTTCTCACATCAGTGAAGCAATGCCTGTATCCTATACTATTTTTTTGAATAGTGATAAAAGATACATGACACTAAAATTTGCTATTTCAACTATCTTTAAGTGTGTACGGCTGTGGCTTTAAGTGTATCCACACTTTTGTACCACAAGTCACAATCATCCCTCTCCTGAAATTTATCTCTAGAACTTTGAAACTACATTGTAAACCTATCGTTAAGAGTCTAGAATTCTTAGCCTAAGCACTATGAGCAAACCCATCCAATTTCTATTTCTCATTCACCAAGTCTAACCAACTATATCAATTCACTTGCCCTCCCTCCTAATTTCATATATTCATCATTCTCCTTTTCTTATTCTCCATAGCAGATGGAGAAACTTTCCAAAGTTTTGCTTAAGTATCATGACATGTAAATGACTCTTACATAACCCAACATTTCACTTATGTTGGCCTTTTTCAAAAATTTAAAGACTAGGAACCATGTCCTTGAAGAAAAGTGCAATGGGGAAGGGGAAGGGGAAAAGGGGGAAGGGAGAGGGAAGAGAAGAGAAGAGAAGAGAAGGAAAGGAGAAGAGGGAGAGGTAAGGGAAGACAAGGGGAGGTCTTCAGCAATTCAGCCACTTGGGAATCTCCAGCCCTAACATCCCTCCTTTCTCAAGTCCATTCTCTATTGTCCTCTTTCTTCAAGCCCAAGGGGATATACACATTATCAATCTTTTCACAGACTTCCTAGGCCTCAGGTTTGCATTATCATCCTTACTCAGCTTATATATATATATTTTTTTACCTGTTCCACAAATCAACTCCCTTATGCCTCCTACCCTGTCATCCTCATTTCACAACCAAACTTCAACCTCATTAAATGCAACTCTTAACTCTCATCCCTGCAGCTATGTGTAGACAAAAACAGCTAGGCTGAAGATCTCTTTAAATCCAGGATCACTAACTATATAATGCAACTCAATTACCCATTCCACATTTTCCTTCATTCACTACCATAAGCTCTCCTCGGTGATTATTTCATATTTTCTCCTTTCCTTTTAAATCCTGAGGTCTCTATTATTTTATTGTTATTATCTTATTTACAACTTCACTGAGAAAACAGGTCAGAAGAGAATGCCACAGTTGCCTTCCACCACCTCAGTCCACCTGCTCCCCTACCCCACACATTCTGCCGGCATCCTATTACAGAAGAATGGTCTGTGCCTTCACAAAGGCCACTCTCATTCACTTAAGTATCCCATCTCCACTCATCAACTCAGACATGGCTCCACTAATTCTCCCATTTAATTAACCTTACCTCTCCAAAGGATTTTTTTCTCCTGGGTACACATGCTAGCACTAGGCCAAGCCCACTTCTCAACAGCTATACTCCACTTTTCTTATTCTCTTTATTTTCTTCACAAGAATAGTTGCCCATTGCCATCAATTCCCTTCCTCTTCCTCTCTTGGACCCAGGCCAATTAATCTTTCATACCAACATTTCTCAAAAACCACCCACAAACCAGTGGCCACACCAATGGCCTTCCTTTAATGCTAATTAAAGGTGGGTCCCACCTCAAACCTGTAACTAACTGCTTCTTCCTCCCTGAATCACTCCTGTGGCTTTCAGAGAAGTTACTTTGCTGTCTCATTGGCTTGTTCTCTGGCTTTTTTGCTAGCTCAAAAGCCATTCCAAAGGAACAATCTGAGATGTAAGTAATTTTCTGGGGTGTGTGGGTGTGCACACACTATGTGCCAGTCTTAAGATTTGAACTTAAGGCTGGGATGCTGTCCCAGCATCAAGGTTAGTACTCTACTACTTAAACTACATTTCCACTTCTGGCTTTTTAGTTGTTAATTGGAGATAACAGTCTTGTAGACTTTTCTGCCCAGGCTGGCCTCAAACTACACCTCCCAGATCTCAGCTTCCTGAATAGCTAGAATTACAGGTATGAGCCACTGGCACCTAGCTTTCAATGTTTCTTTCCAGTACTATATCAAAAGCTAGAATAGGAACATTATATATGTAAGCAAATATCAGTAGCTTTCTCTTTTTTAAAATCAAATAGTATTTTATTGTATGTACACACATTTTTGTCTGCTCACGAGCTGATCATAGTTGATTGACAGAAATGCTAACTTGTGTTATATTTCTATTTACAAATACCACCTCCACCTTCAATCCATTCCTTTCCTCCTTCCCTTCCCAGAATCATCTTGAGGCTAGTGTATAGGATTCCCACTTATACTTTTAAAACATGAGTAATTATGGCAAAATAGAATTGTTCTTCACTTTTTAACACTTAAACATTTGGTATGCTTCATATATGGTTTTTAAACTGTCCCTTCATCCCCCCAAAATGAAACTGTAATTCTCAAGCTGGTCTTGAATTTCTACTCTCAAACAATCCTTCAACATTAGCCATCACAGAGCTGGGTCACTATGTCCAATAAAAATTCATTTTTTCAAGGGGTATCAATGTTTATGAAGTAATGCACTTTCCATCTGGCAAATATAGTGTAACCTTTCTACTAACTACAATTTAAAAAATTAAATTTAAAAAATTCATTGTTTTCATTGTCCCACTTCCCATCTTATATTTTTACTTATTTTATTTATTCATCTATTTATTTTGCCAGTCCTGGGGCTTGAACACAAGGCCTGAGCACTGTTTCTCAAGGCTAGAACCCTACCATTTAAGCCACAGCACCACTTCTGGCTTTTTCTATGTATGTGGTACCGAGGAACTGAACCCAGGTCGTCGTGCTTGCTAGGCAAGCATTCTACCACTAGGCCAAACTCCCGGCCCATCTCCTTCCCATCTTTCTTTTCAATGTCAGGGATTGAACCCAGAAGCTTACACATATTTAAAAATAAATAAAGTCCTCCACCACTGAGCTAAATTCCCAATTCCTTTTTTCCCCTTCCCCACTCACAAGTATGTTTTTTTTTTTGAGGGAGGGGGTGGGTCACTATTTTAGTGGGAGTCCTAAAGCTTGAACATAGGACACTTCCAAAGCTTTGGTGCTCAAATTTAGCACTCTTTATCATTTGAACCACAGCTCCATTTTTCCCCTCCCCCCCACCCTGTGGTGATTAATTGGAGTTAAGAGTCTCACCAGGGCTGGCTTTGAACCGCAATCCTTAGATTTTAACCTCCTGAGCAGTTAGGATTATAGGAGAAAACTACCAGCACCCGGCATACAAGTATATTTTTGAGATTTATCCATGTTGTTCCAGGTAGACAATACACTCATTTTCATTACTAGAAAATTCTCCATAAGAATGTATCAATTCCCCTTATTGATAGTAATTTAAACTTTCAGTATTTTCCTATTGCAAAAAAAAAGAACATCTTTGAACAATTCTTCTTATGTAGAAGAATTTTTCTAATATATATATATATATTTCTTTATTCAAAAAAGTTTAAGGAACGGGTCTAATAATTTCCTAGTATATAAATATGGCACTTCATAGCTACTATATATGATGGGAGACAATAACTGGGTTAATTTTTCCCAGTCCTGAAAAAAAATAATCTTTATCCAACAAAACAACACAGTGAATCCAAAAGGACACTGCACCATATAACATGAAGAAAAAAAAATGTTATGCAAAAAAAGCAAAACTGACATCTCTACTAGCTTTTGTTATTTAGTACTTTTATAGGAGCATAAAACTAAACTTTGACCTAGTTCTCAAAACTCATAATCTGAAATATTACTTTCTTACTCTTTTGTAAAGACTAGATTTAGAAATGGGCCACTTAGGAAGGGGTAGAGTGCTTGTCTTGAGCATAAAGAGGCTCTGGGGCAGTTCTAGGCACTGAGTTCAAGGCCCTGGATTGGCAAAAACAAAAACAGAAAAGGGCCACTTAGGAAAAGGCTTCCTCCAATGTTAAAAGAAATGGTATTGCAATGATTGTTAATGAACTTGATTCATAGTGATATTCTTGAATAAACTAACAAAAAGTATACTTTCACAAGTATAAATTCTTGTGTTCTTATATAATGTTGCATTAACCATAATAATTTACATAACAGAACCAGTACCAAGCAGTTAAAATTTGAATCCTTTGTTCTCTTGAAAAGAAAAGGAACACCATTTTAAGTTAATGATATGTCCAGGCTTTCTTGAGAAGGTTCATAAAACAGACGTTGAAAATTCACCAAATAAATTTGTTGGACTCAATTCTATTATAAAAATTCCCAGGAACAATTAAGAAAAGAAAATGTTGATTTAATATTTTACCCCTTCCTTCTCCAGTCATTTATTATAACTTAACTCATTGAGAATTATCATTTTAATAGTATTTCTTTTCAAATGTTATAGTGCAACTACTGTATAATTATCTTGCCAGCTACAACCTGTCTGCATTCTATGTGCTCTACAGTGTATTTTACATATACTTGTAAACTCAATGGTCAAGTAAACAAAAAGTTAGTATTTGGTTTAAAAACAACTCACAATGCTTAATAAGTTCAATTAGACACAGTATGAGGTTTACTTCAAAGTCATACAATTATAAATATTGCATTATTCAAATATTTTTATTATTGTACAAGTTATCATATTTCATTAACAGAAACTGACTCAGAGACCTGGAAGAAAAATATCATAATCAAGTAGCAGTTCCCAAAGTGTCAGGTTAAGAAAAATTATGCTTCAATCACACAATTCAAACAATCAAATCAGAGAATCCCTTCTTTTTTAACAAAACAATAGCCATTAGTTTCATGTGATGCTATCTAAAACCAAGTATTTAAACAAGGAGAACTCATGATTCAAAGATTTGGACTATGAAACTAATATTTTTAACTGATCAATTACATATCATTCATTATAGTTTTGTCAATGATTCTGAGAGTGAAGTAAAATTGCTTATGCATACAATTCTCTTCATTTAAATTAAGAAAAACTGACAACAACCAATGAAGACCAAATCCTACTAGAAAAAAAATAGTGCAGTTAGGCAGGAAATTAAAGCGTATCCAAAGTAAAGATGGAAATAAAACTGTATCTTCATAACAAAAATATTACAGGGACGGGAGTTTAGCCTAGTGGTAGGAGTACTTGCCAAGCATGCACAAAGACCTGGGTTTGATTCCTCAGTACCACATACATAGAAAAAAAAAGCCAGAAATGGTGCTGTGGCTCAAGTGGTAGAGCTCTAGCATTGAGAAAGCCCAAGGACAGTGCCCAGGCCCTGAGTTCAAGGCCCAGGACTGGCAAGAAAATATATATTAAAAAAATATTTCAAGCAACAACATTTAGACTTACTTATTCAAGGGGCCAGGAGTTTGGCCTAGTAGCAAGAGTGCTTGCCTACCATGCACGAAGACCCACCCAGGTTCAATTTCTCAGTACCATATATAAGGGAAAAAAAGCTGGAAATGGTGCTATGGCTACAGTGTTACAGCACTAGCCTTGAGAAAGCCCAAGGACAGTGCTCAGGCCTCCAGTTCAAGGCCCACGACTGGCAAAAAGAAAAAAGAAAAAAAATTATTTGTCCAAGATAAAATTTGCTTTCCTGCTGAGTCAGACTCTAATGTAACACATTTTATATAACTTAAACACCGATCACAAATGTAATTATTGTTTTTAAATCATTGTGTGTGTGTGTGTTGTTGGTCAGTTATAGGGCTTAAACTCTGGGCTTGGGTATTGTCCCTGAGCACTTCAGCTCAAGGCTAGCGTTCTACCACTTGAGCCACAGCATTACTTTAGGTTTTCTGGTGGTTAACTTTGGCTTTGAACTGTGATCCTGATTAGCTAGAATTACAGGCATGAGCTACCAGTGCCTGGCTATAAGCAATATTTTTAACTAGACAATCAGCAAATGTGTGACATCTGAAGCCATCCTTCCATGAACATTTGACTATACACCTATCTCAATAAATGTGTATATACAACTACAGTTTAGAATATAATTTAGAAAGAATAAGCAAGTCTGTCATTGTAAACAGCCTTTGTGTTGCACATCAGAAATAACTTTTGATACTTTCCAAAAGAGAGAGGAGGAACATCAGTTTATTATAACTATATTCTAAGAGAATTCATAAGGATTTACATTATGCTCTAATTTACCAAACAGACTTTATTCTGCCTTATACAACACTCTTACAGTGTGAGAGTAAAAAGTATCTACAGGTAAAGTCTTTTAGAAAAATGTAGCAATCTGTACATTAACAAATAACAACAAATTGCTACACTGTAATTCAGAAGAAAAAGAATTATAAAAACCTTGGTCTCAAAGAGCTAAGCTTCTTTTTCCTTTTCTCACTTTTTTTTATTTTGCTTATGTGGTACTAAGGAACTGAACGCAAGGCATCCTGCTAGGCAAACACTAACACTAAGCCACATTCACCTCCCAATAAGCTCCTTTTTAATCTTCCTTAACAGTTCTACCACAGATGAATCAAATCTTTGAAGTTAACTGATCCTTGTCCCCCTACTTAAGCAGCCAAATCTATCTCAAAGTCCAAAGTTTCATCTGTACCAATTTGTTCACCCCCAATGTTTGAAACAGGCTTTACAGTCCAGCATAAGGAGTTAAATGTTATGGATAAAATTATTTCCAAGGAAATTTATGCCTAAAGTTCCAAATATTCTTTTGCAATTTGGTGTAATGTAAATCTTTGTAAAATTATAAATTTTTTGATATATCAACATCTGTGAGTTCACAAACAAGTATCAGCAAATAATCTGAAAAAATATAAATTATTACCTGGCCCTCTAACACTACATTTGAGGTTGATGAGTTATTCATTTTAATAGACTACTCATTAGAGCCAAACATGTTATTTTGAGTTAACAAAATACTTCTACAATTTTCAAAGAGCTTTTTACATGCTTTAGAATTCACAAAACTCTGCCAAAAATCTAGTGAAAAAGTTAAGATGACATATTAGATATAAAAAAAGGAAGATAAAGAAGCATTCTAAAATACACTCATGCCTGTCCTCTAGTTACTCAGGATAATCTAAGCTCTGAGGATAACAATTCAAAGCCATCCAGGTAATAAAGTCCATGAGCTTTTTATCACAAATTAACCACCAGAAAATCAGAAGCAGAGCTGTGGCTCAAATGGTAGAGTACTAGCTTTGAGCACTCAAGAGACAGTGCTCAAGCTCTATAATCAACTTCAAAAAAATTTTGCTTTGATTCCTCTCACAGATAAAAATCTTTATTCCAAGTAATAATGGGAAACAGAAAGGGCCAAGAGTTTGGCCTAGTGGTAGAGTGATTGCCTAGCATGCACAAAGACCTGGGTTCAATTCCTTGGTACCACATATATAGAAAAAGCCAGAAATGACACTGTGGCTTAGAGCTCTAGCCTTGAGAAAGCCCAAGGACAGAGCTCAGGCTCTGAGTTCAAGCCCCATTACTGAAAGGAAAAAAAAAAAAAAAAGGAAATATACAATGGGATTTTATTGTAGGTGACTATAAGTAAAAACTGTATATTGGTCTTTATGTTGTAAGGTTTAAGGAAGGACAGATCATTTTAGCTGCAGAGATATATTTAATGCTAATCATCTAGGTGCATGGTATAATATATTGTAAACCATATTATATCAGAATTTTTACACCCAAATGAGTAATATTCTCACAATATAGTGGCAATGAGTCAATGTACTTATCCTATATTAAATTACTTTGGAAAATTCCCTCAGAGACTTCAGAACATTGACTTAAATCTCTTATTCCCTAATTAGAATAAATGAGAACAGCCTTCTAAGGACATGATCTGGATACTAAAGGTCTTAAGACTGTGACAACCCAACCAAGCACAGTGGCTCATACCTGTAATATTAGTCAAAAGGTTGAGATCTGAAGATTACAGTTCAAAGCAAACCCAGGCCTATAAACTGGTGTTAAAAGCTAATCCAACTTTTCTTTTTACTTTCATGAGTTTTACAAGTCTTCTTCAAACACATGATCATTTTCAGTTACAACTTAGACATTTTAAGAAATTCCTATGAATAATGTACATCTAAAAGGATCTTGAAAAGCAAGATGGATAGGGACAGTGAGTATCTGGAGGTGAAGTAGGAAACAAAAGAGGGGTGGAGAAAGGCATATGGAAGCATCTGCTGCAGGTAGGATGGTAGAGTACATCTGAACATGTCACCATGCAGCTTCCTCATCAGGGTGAGAAATCTGCTTCTCTCTTCTTCAGTAAGGCTGACTTCTTGACTTGATCTGAACAACAGAATGGAGACAAAACTATGCCACCTCCCCCCTTGGAACCTAGGCCTTTATAGACTCAATAGTTTCTGCTCTTGTTCTGTTAGGATCTGGCTGCCATAGATCTGAGACTAGATCTCTGAATGAAGACAGGACACTCAGCAGAGAAAGACCAAGTCAAGAACCAACTCAGTAGAGTCACAACACACAGGGTTAAAGCAATCTTTGAAAGGCCAGTGTCGCTAATGACTGGCCCTAGCTGACATTTGGGAGAATTGTTCAAGGAATCCTAGCAAATACATAGAAGCAGGAGAAGTAATAGATGATAGTTATGTTAATTCACTCAAGTCCTTCACTTAAGTGTTTTGTTAGTGTTGTTTTTTTGGCAGTTCTAGGGTTTGAATTCAGGGCCTTATACTTTCTAGGTGGGAGCTCTACTACTTAATTCATGACCCCAGCCCTTTAAATTTTAGATATTTTTTGAAGACTCTTTTTACTTATTTACTTATTTATTTATTTGCCCCAGAAGGCCTGGACTATAATCCTTTTGTTTGTGCTTACTGTGTAGCTGATATGACAGGTGTCACTGAACCCATCATTTTTCTGGTGCTGATGGGGGTTCCCCAAGCTTTTTCCTAAGGTTGGACTCAATCTGAAATCCTCTTGAGCTCAGCCTCCCAAGTAGCTAAGATTAAAGGCTTGAGTCACCATGCCTGGCTTTGACCAGGTAATTTGTTAAGGCAATGTTAGATAACTGAAAATATTTTTGCTATTTTCTCTATCTTACATGTGATAATCTTATACATGATTAGAAATTTATACTTACAGGACAACTATATTTTAACATTCAAAATATTACAGATTTGTTAAAAATTTGCTTGTAGTAATACTAGTGTTGTGCTTGTTTGTCCATGTCAGTTCTTCTGTCATAAATGAAATTGTCCCACTTCTTTTATCTTACTTTTTTCGTCCTAACATTTTTGAATTTGAATTACAGCAATTTAGTAAAATGAAAAAGCATACAATTGGAAAAAATATTCTATAACAGTTTAACTGGCACAGGCACTATCTGTAAAGATGTGAATATGGGCAAACCAAACCATCTGGAACTGACAACTTTTGAGGAAGTGTTTTGAAAAGCTTATCCAATTCTTCTATGCGTATTATTCTCGGTAAATTTTCTACTTTTCATTTTAATCTGATAATGTATATTTTATCTACATTCATTTCACATCAAATTCACGAGAAAAATATTCAACATTCTTTTATGTACAAAGACTAAAATATAAGTATACATTATGTGTACAAGTCTATGTATATATGGGTATATACACATATGTGTACATACATACACACACACACATACACACACACACACACATCTGGGAAGTATCTGAGGGTTGAGACATTTACATTTTCAAAATTGTCTAACATAAATAACATGTAAGTAAAATAAAGAATCTATATATAAAGAATAACCATTGTTTGGCTCCTTTCAGAATATAGGAGCATCTTCTGAGCAATCTGCAATATCTAACAGAAACTAGTAGGAAGACTGAATTCTAATCTAACCACAGACATTTTCCTTCTTGTAGTTTAGGTAGTAATTTGTATTATTCGACTATTTGCCACTAATGACTACAAAACAGATCAACTATGAAAGAAGGACCACCTAAGATTTCATGAGATTCACTAGAATGATTTTGTTCTGTCAACACTAAGAGATCCAAACAGATGACTTAACAGGCCTGCTTTCTGATGCCTTTTATAATTCATTGTTGTCTCTAGCTTTGTGAGGGGCAGGATTCAGTCTCCCAGCCCAACAACATGCAGAGGGCAAGCACACAAAATACCATCCCAGTAGACACAATAATGCAGCAGCAACCAGGAGCTCCAGCTCTTCCCCAGCTTCTATTATCATAATTTATGCATCCTTGGAGATTGTCCTATAAAACAATGATTAATGCTGAGGAAGTCAACAGCATCAAATGTTTTGAACTGACCACAGGCCTTACAGAAAAAATCATAGTTCAGTTATACAAATGTTTACTAAACCAGTGAAAACTGAAATCATTTACCAGACTACCACAAAAAAATAACTGTTATTTCCTTAATCCCTACATGCTTTAGATTCCTTTTGTCTAGATCTGGCTTCTAGACCCTATGTATAAAATTAGTTTTTATATTTCTGTATAGCATTTTATTTTATCTAACTAAAAATACTAAGGCCTATAAACTCACTGTGGTAATAAAATTTAATAAGAGCAATCATTTGACCTATTAGGGAATTTCATTATGACAGACACAATATAATGTTAACACCATCATTATATACTTTACATATGACAGATGTCCCCATACAAAATATTAACAATACGATGGATATGTTTTCAATGTAATTGAAAGGACCCCCTCATGCAAATGTAAAAATTACTTTTTAACATGTATAGCTTAGAAATAGATATAGCAGTTGGAACCCCCTTCTATAGCTACCTAAAGACAACAGAAAAATTTAATAAAAGAAATAAATACAGCATCTATAAAAGGAGAAAAAAATCAGTAATCCCACAAGTTTTGTGCATGGCATTCATGATTAAGGAGGATTCTATGATCTTGAATACTGCAAGTCAACAAGGGCAGAATTACATTTAAAAACAGACATTTTTCAGTTAGCTTCCTTAACTCAAATACACTGTTGCCCAAAAGCTATACTATTCTGCAATATATGTGGTCATAACAATGGTTTGCAATTTTTTAATTACTTCCCAAATTAAGAAGTATGTTGTAGGTATGTGTGTACACATACATACACATACATACACATACATACACACACACACACACACACACACACACACACACACACACACCCCAAAATTTCAGGAAATATTTTTCCTTAGATGTTATATTATTTGATAATTATTATTCTATTTTATTCTGTAAAATTCAGTTCAAACACCCTGAACTGATTTCATTACCCACTAGAGGGCCACAATTATGTGGAATATACAGGGGGAAACAGACAAGAAAGAAAAGAATGCCCTAATCTCATGATGTGTCAGGTAGTATACAATGAGACACCATTTGTGCCCCCAGTGAATTCATTACATGCCTGAGGAAAATCATGTTCATTCACTTACTTACCTTTCAACCCTTAACTAGTTGTGCTCAACTCTGAAAATACCTGAGCAGTAAACAATACAGATACTCTAGGACCTCAAAGACCTAGCATCTATGGAATTAAGACATTGAATGGGAAATAAGGAAAAACAAAAGCATGGCATGTTTTGCAATGCACGTAACTACTGTAAGTGGTGGTATACATCTGTAATCTCAGCATTCGGGAAGGTAAAACAGGAGGATTACAAGTTCAAAACCATTCAGGACTGCAAGTTCAAAACCATTTGAAACTGTATCTTAAAAAAAAAAAAAAAAAAAAAACCATTGGGCACCAATGGCTTACACCTGTAATTCTAGCTACTCAGGAGGCTGAGATCTGAGGATAGTGGTTCAAAACTGGCCTGGGAGGAAAGTCCATGAGACTCTATCACCAATCAATCACCAGAAAATGAACAATGGCATTGCGGCCCCATTAACCTTGAGCAAAAAAGCTCAGGGATAATGCCCAGGCCCTGAGTTCAAGCCCCATGACCGCTCCCCCCCCACAAAAAAAAAGCCTCATAAGACAGAAAAATAGAAAAAAAAAAAGAATTCATCTTCATTTTCAGAATGAACACTAAACATTTTTAAATATACAATAACAAGTTACCATATTTCATAGACTCTAAGATGTATTTAAAGTAAAATTTACCCTAAGTCTCAGCACTGACAGGGGAGGGGATTAAAGTAAATTATACTCATTCCTTATCATGTAAACTTAACATGTTTAATAACACCGTTTTTTGTTTTGTTTTGTTTTGTTTTTTTTAAGGTTTGAGACCAGGATTTGAACTCAGTATCTTCTACTTTGGCTCAGTGGCTAGTGCTGTAACAACTGAGCTACACAGCCAATCCTTTGACAGAGTTCTAAATAAATGTGTATATAACACTATATGCATACATAAAAATGAAATAAAAGCACAATAAATCAATGAAAGTATTCCAAAAATTTCTTCACATTCAAAGACTCTTCAGAAATCAAGTTTTTGTACTCTTTGTGCCATTGGGAGCAATGAAGATATGCCTATGGACTTTTTCCAAAGCTGCTGATACTCATTCTGTCAACTAAACAGTGTCAACAGGAAGTTTTCACTTGAAACTTAAGATTCATATTCATTTCTCAAATGATCTTGATTAAAATGTTATGATGAAATTCATTAAAAATGTACCCCCTCCCAAAAAAATGTCTGGTTGCAGGTGTTCAATCATCCCACCATGACTGACAGCAGAGTTTACCCATGCCAAGGCAATGATATCACAACAGCTGTCTGGCTTGCAGTGATTGTAAGATCCTGTCTACTGTGGGATGCATCAAAATTTTCAACTGACTATAGAAGAAAATGTGGGTCTTGAAAATCAAACTTTTTTTTTCTAATTCTAGTCTGCTCTATACTGACTACATGTAAAGTCTCATCTAGAAAGGACAATATAGTCAATTGTTATTTTGTGCTCAAGTTTTCACTCCTGAAGAGAATTATATATACTCCTATTGGCATATGACTTACAATGTCCTGCTCTGTGAAAACAGTTGCTAAAGAAATGTGAATCCAAGTGACCTGTGCCAATTCCATAGCCAGAGCTTCATAAGCTCTTTTTCTCCATGAAAAGGCATGTATGTCCTAGATGAAGAGATGAGGACATGGATCAGCATGGATTACTAATGCCTGACGAGGCCATACTGTTGGGGAATAAGAAACTTGCTAAAAATCACTGAGATTTTTAGAGTCTTCATTAATTTTATTTTTGTTTCTTTGGTGATACTGGAGTTTGAACTCGGGGCCTCATAATGATTAGGTAGATCCTTTAACACTAAGCCATGTTTTGAGTCCTTGTTCATTTCTAAAGGCAGCAAAAACTAGAGAATTTTTAAATAACACCAATTATTGGTATTAAATATGGCTTCTAAAAAATTGTTTCCAAATAACTGGACCAAATGCTCTCTAAAGCATCATGTTCCCCTACCTTCCTTACCATCCACTGTAGCTACAAACATTCTCTTACTTCCAGGATACTTTTACCAAACCACTTATCATACCACAACTCATGTCACTCTTACCTCCCTTGAAGTTTCTCTAACTAATACTTCTGCATTTTTGTCTCATCCATTCAGGCATGTGTCAAGAGACCATTTTCCCTTAGCTCCCCAACTAACCACCTTCTCTTCTATGCCCCAGTTATTATGTTTCCAAAAAGCTGCAAGTCCTATAGGTACAGGACTCAAATACCAACTAGACTCTCTTCTGTGAAAGTTTATCAAAAGATACTTTAAAAGGACTGGGCATTGTACAATGCCTTGTACAAGGTGGGGCATGTACAAGGCCTGGGACTTAATCACTTAGCATTGCCTCCCCCCCACCAAAAAAAAAATCAAATCCACCAAAAGATTCCTTTTTCAAATTAATGATATTCCAAAGCAATATACTAATGCATAATAAAATCTAAAGTACAACTCTAGGGAGATTTCATAACTAAAGGCTTGAAAAGCATTGAGAATTACAATAAAATCATGATTAATCATGTAGTCAGTATAGATTTAAAAATTACATATCTGTAAACAGAGACTTAAGAAATCAAAGTTTGTAATATATGGCAAACACTGTGAAAAATATTTTTTTCCACTTAGTCCAGGCACTAGTGGCTCATAATGAGCCTATAATTTTGGATACTCAGGAGACTGAGATCTAAGTATCTCAGTTCAAAATCATGCCCAGCAGGGAAATCCATAAGAATGTTATCTCTAATTAATTACCAAAATGTCACAGATGGAGTTGTGGCACACGTGTCTGAGTGCCACCCCTGTGTAAAAGAACTAAAGGACAGCACCCAAGCCCTGAGTTCAAGCCCCAAGACTGGTGCATGCACATGTGCGTGCATGCATACACACACACACACACGTACATACTATACATATATGTGTAAATTATATAGACTATATTATATATGTACATATACACACACTGTTTTATATATGTTTTGAATATATTTGTTGTACAATGGGGGTTTTGATTGTGACATTTCTATACAGGCACCTCATCAACCTCACTGTTGGCGAGTTCAAGGACCAAACCACACACAAAAAGTTTTCTATTGAAAAAGTCTTCAACACAACACATTCAGTTATGTGTGGGACAATTCACACACAATCATTCATGCATACCAAATTAATTATACATTTTCTGTAGGGTAAATTACATACATACATCCACAAATTACTCTATTTAGTTTCATTTCTCTATTACTTAGATTCACTGTATAACTCATATAAAAGATGATACTTGTGCTAATATACAAAGTCTGAAAGAAAAGAAGGCTAGAACAGGCTTACTCATGGCCTGGGGTGGAGCAGGTATTTTTACTGCAAGCTTAATCAATTTCATTAATCAATTTAGAGATCACTTCCTCAGAATTAAAACTGAGAGATCATTTTCCTTGCAGAATGATTACCAAGTTTATTAGTATTATGATAAACATTGTCTAATATAAATATAGAGGTCTTTTTTTTAAAGCCTAGCTTCATTTCTATGTCCAGTGAAGGCAAACTAGGATTTATAGCATCATGTTCAGAAAAAAAGTGATTTTTTTAAACCTAGTCAAAAAAATCAAAGAATTGCCAGAGAAGTATAGAATTATACAGAACCAAGATATAGAGGGAAATTTTTTTCCCTTGCATTTGATTTAAGACCATGTTTTTCTCTGGGACCTTAGCTGCCTGCAGAAGAGGCAACTAAAAGATGATCGGAGGTTTAAATCACTAACAGGGTGAAAAGGACAAAGTTGGAATACTTTCTGCACCCAAAGGGTCCCAGTGAACGCTTTGAGTTGGGACCTCAAATAATTACATCCCATGAGAAGGGTGAAAAGGAAATACAGAAATCCTCTCAGACACTGGAATATCTCTAAATCTCCAATGTGAAAAAAGGAAATGTGTGATAAGCAATATGTGATATGACTTAACATAAAAATGTTAAGTAAACCCTCTTTGAAGGATCTCTAATTATGAAATAGGTAACAATTGGCATGCAATAAATTATAACCAAGTGAATAAAGGCAAACACCAAAAAAGATGCTAAAAACTAAAGAGTCTCAGCCAAGTGCCAGTGCCTCATAACTGTATTTAAGCTACTCAGGAAACTGAGATTTGAGATTCACAGTTCAAAGCCAGCCCAGGCAAGAAAGTACATCAGATTCCTATCTCCAATTAACTACCAAAAAGCTGGAAATGGAGCTGTGATTCAAGTGGTAGAGCACTAGCCTTGAGCAAGAAAGCTCAGAGACAGTACTCAAGCCTCAAATTAAATCCTTAATACACACACAGAGAGAGACAGAGCAAGAGAAGGGGGGAGAAGAGGGGGAGAAAACCTAAGAGTCTCACATGCAACAGAAGCAGGCCAAAAAGTGATGCAAATACAACCTACACAGATACTAGAATAAATGCTTAATGTAAGAAAGGGGATGAAGTGGTAGTAGATATGTATGTGACAATGAGTGAACTGGGACTCAGAAGAACAATACCCCAAAAGGAAGTCTTGCTCAAAGTAAAGTTCTTGCCTGACTTCTGCCTGTCCTAAAATCTCCTGCTGGTTTTGCTTCCTCCTGCTCCAAGACAAACTACAGAAGCTAGAATTTCTTTTCCCCAAGCCAGGTCATAGACACCAAGATCTTTTCCCTCCAAAGCAAGTCACAGACCTAAAAATATCACTGTAATCTTCCCTGACCTTTCAGTCTTAGAGCCACCCAAAAAGAAATTCTGTGACCTGTTAGTTTGGTGCTACATAGTATGACTCCCATTTCAGAAGGGATCCTGCACCAGGATTAAGTGGAAGAAATGCTACAAAAAGATGTCAGGAACAATCTGTAGTGTCTTAGATCATATCCCATTTGGGGCCATATTTCTACATGGCAACCCATGCACTGAGCCCCAGCATAAAAATAAATAGTTCACTCTGGATCTTTAGGACTTCAATCTGAAGAGTCCTATGATAGGAACTGCTCTACAGTCAACTTCTTGGAGGAGAAAAATGTGAAATTTCCTTTAAATGATTAAATGAGGAGCCTTCCAGTTCCTAATCACCAATATATACTCTGAGTATAAAAAGCATAATATATGGTTTTCAGAAATCAGTTAGTAAAAACATGTCATCAGTTCCATTAGCAATCAATATTCAGAACTTGCCTCCATGGTTGATTTAAACTATTTAACTGGGAAGCCAAAAACTAACTCATGCATTTTTCTGTATCTAAGCTTTCAAGTAAGCATATAAAATAAATTCACCTTTCAGACTTTAAAAAGGTGAATTATATTAATAATTCCAAACAGATTTTGAAAAACACCTCAAGAATACAGCTGTTTATCATTACTGTTAAAAGAATAAGTACTTCATTTTTATACCTTTGACACAATTTGAGATATCTGAAGTTCTTCTGCCAAGAGAAAAATTCATTAAAGGAATTTACCTCCTACAAGATTTAGCAAGCATAAAAAGAAGTTAACTTAACACATAAGGATCTCAATAGAGTAATAAAAAGCAGTCATCATTTATTGAGTTTTACCATGTGCTGGGTCATAACTTGAGTGTTTAAGAAACCAACTTGGCCAGGCACTGGTGGCTCATGCCTGTAATCCTAGTAACTCAGGAGGCTGAGATCCAAGGGTCACAGTTTAAAGCCAGCTAGGACACAGAAGTCTGTGAGACTCTTATCTGCAATTAGCCACCAGAAAATCAGAAGTGGCCTGGTGGCTCAAGTGGCAAAGAACATTAACCTTGAGCTGAAGAGCTCAAGAAGAGTGCATATGCCAGAGTTCAAGCCCCATAACCGACAAAAAAAAAAAAACAACTAACTTTATCGACATTACAGCACGAAGAAAATAGGAATGTTTTCCTCTTTTTATAGTCAAGGAAATTAAGCATAAGAAGAGCCAATAATTTACACAATTTAAACACTGAAGAGAGAGCAATCAGTTTTTTTGATTCAGTGTGAAAAACCAACTTTTATTTACATTTTCTACTTTGTATCACTTTTATCTCAATTTTTGAACATAGGAACTATGAAGTATGGGAAACATGTGCATACATGTGTGTACACACATGCATGTGTATACATATGTGTGCATGCACACACAAACACACACAACACCTACAAGCTATGAGTAATGCTGTGCACCCAACTGAAGCTTCAGTTTGCCCAGAGAAACAAAACAGACTTCTCAATGATAGACCAGCAAGCCAAAGCACTGCATATAGTAAGTCTACAAAGCATTAACTGGATTAATTAGCAAGGGATTTGAGAAGCAGCTTGGAGCTAGGAAACCAAAACACTAAATTGTTTAAATACTTTGGCAAAAGATCAAGGTTTCTAGGCAGCACTGGGTCTCCTTCCTTCCTTTTCATTCCATGTTTTTACACATTTAACCTGTCTGAGGTACTTTCTCATAAGATATGAATGACATTGTCAAAATACCAAAAAGAAAAGAGAATTTTAAAAAATACTGCAAGCTGTTAGCATTTCTGCCAACATGCAAGAGCCCAGGCAACATTAATTACAAATCAATTGCTGAGGACATAAACAGCTCTTATCACTGGTAAACTCTCCCTCTAAAATAACTGGCTTTAGAGGGAAGAAAAAAAAGCAAATGTCTCTGCTATTATACTTGGCGAACTAATCAGAACAAAGAAATGAAATAAAACAGGAGAAAATGCACCAAATACCAAATGTGAAAAAGGAATCCTAGCTAGATGAACGCTTGGAATGCTATAGGGACAGCACTGCCATTTAGAAATAACGAAGAGGAAGTGGTCTGAGAAAGGACACTTGCTGAATAGATTTCTGGTTTCCAGGAAGTAAGA
Source organism: Megascapheus bottae (assembly GCF_031878675.1). Lineage (NCBI taxonomy): Eukaryota > Metazoa > Chordata > Mammalia > Rodentia > Geomyidae > Megascapheus > Megascapheus bottae. The sequence goes on from NC_143511.1 coordinate 82,061,271, forward strand.
ATTTTTGCCACATAACTGATTTTTTTCACAAAGACATGCAGCAGCAAAATAATAAAAGACAGCTTCAACTATGAAGACAGGGCACGAAGGAGGATCTGAGGATAGAGGGTAGCTGCAATTCATCACAACCTCACACCACACACACACACACACACACACACACACACAGCCAAGCAGAAACACAAAAATCAAAGGGGAAAATGGGCCCCTTACCGTTGTTGTACTGTAAATGTGGAAAACAATATGGAATGTCTTTAAGAAAAATGAAAATAAAATTACCATGTAATCTAATGGCCCCATTTTTAGATGTATACCCAAGTGGACTGTAATCAGTATGTGGGAAAGATACATATATTTCTGCATTATTCATAACAGTCAAGACATAGAAACAAATTGTCCATCAACAAATGAATGGATTTTAAAAATGACACACACACACACACACACACACACACACACACACACGAACACGAACACTATTCAGTCTTTTAAAAAGAAAAATTTTAAGCCAGAAGCCGTGGCTCATGACTGTAATCCTAGCTACTCGGGAAACTGAGATCTGAGGATCAAGGTTCAAAGCCAGCCTGGACACAAAAGGACCAATTAACCTCTAGAAAATAGGAAGTAAGGCTTGGCTCAAGGGTAGGGCCCTTGTCAAGGGACAATGCCCAGGCCCAGGGGTAGGGCAGTAGCCTTGAGCTGAAGAGGTCAGGGACAGTGCCAAGGCAGAGTTCAAGCCCCATGACCCACCAAAAAAAGGAAAAAAAAAAAGAGCAAAGAAAAATTCTAGCCAGGTGACAGTGGCTCATGCTTATGGTCCTAGATACCTAGGAGGCTGAGACATGTAAGATCAAAGTTTTCAGACAACCTTGGCAGATAATAGTTTTGAGACTGCATCTCTAATTAACCTAGACTATAGGCATGGCTCAAGTAGTACAGTGCCAGCTATAAGTACCCAAGCGGAGCAAGTAATAGACTTGAGTTCAAGCTCTAATGCCATCATGTAACTATGGGTGTACAAGTGCACATGCACATGGACATACAAAATGTTTTCAAAAATCAGAAGACCCTTCCAAAAATGTAATTGATCAAGATCCTGCCTACTAACAACTAACTGCCCTTTATCTTTAATATCTTTGTATTTTCCTCTTAATTTACACACAAGTTTAGAGAAAATTAAGCACTATTCTACAGTAAGAGCTCTCAAAAGATCTTCCACAACAAAATATTTCCTTTCTATTCTAATGAAAATATTAAGTAAAAGAGATCACTAAGTTCTCATCAATGCACTCTGATTTCCTTTACGTTCATTCATAAATTCAATGAAATACAAACAAAACAGTGGGAAGAGCTTCAGATGTGTCTGACAGAAGTAGTGTTGTGAGGGCAGTCTTCTTAACTTCTATCAACAAAATGAGGAATATGTTCCGCTTTGCAGAGTTTTAAGAACTAAAGATGGTACGTGTCAAATGTTCAGCAGGCTGCCTGATGCACAGTAGGTGTTACTATTATTTATCATTGGGTCTGGACATACAATGTGGTCTTAGTTTCAAAGATACCACTATCTTTTTCCTAAACTAGAAGGTAACAATTGATAAGTCATTTGCATATCATGGGAGAAAATGAGCACTTTCACACAAGTGTTTTGCAGCTCTCATACAGATTGTGCCTATGCACAAGGTAACGAAGAGCAAAAGGCCACTGGGCTATTACTAATACCTCTAGGTCTGTAGATGAATTAACAAGATTACATAAATGACGTTAACTGTAAAAAGCTCACTATATTTACTAACTTTGGGTGGTTCGTTCAATAGACTTAGCTGACTATAAGAGTTAAATTATGAGTTCATTTTCTTTCAAGTAAAATTATAGAAAGGAAAAATATAGGCCGGGAGTTTGGCCTAGTGGTTAAAGTGCTTGCCTAGCATGCATGAAGACCCGGGTTCAATTCCTCGGTACCACATACATAGAAAAAAGCTGGAAGTGGTGCTGAGGCTCAAGTGGTAGAGCTCTAGCCTTGAGAAAGTCCAAGGACAGTGCTCAGGCCCTGAGCTCAAGCCCAGGACTGGCAAAATATATATATATATATATAAAGGACTAAACAGGTTTTTTACTTGTTTGATAGTCTTGGGACTTGAAATCTGGGCCTGAGTGATATCACTGAGCTTTGTGTTCAAGATAGCACTCTAACATTGACCCATAGCTCTACTTCCAGCTTTCTGTGGTTAAGTGAAGAACCTTACAGACTTTTCTGCCTGGGGTGGCTTTGAACCACAATCTTCAGATCTCAGATCTCTGAGTAGTTATGATTACAGGCATGAGCCACCAGTGCCCCAGTTTTGCTTGGGTTTTTTTTGTTTTTTAATTTTAAAAAAAGACAATAAAATACTAAAAGAAAAACAGCCAGGTTAGGTACCAATGTATTGTAGCTTGAAAGTAAGTTTTGTAATATTCTATAAAATAAAGAATTTTATAGGTGATAATTATCATATGATACTCTTCAATTTAAGGAGATTCAAAAACTACACGACAAATTTTTATACATGTGTAATTTTTCAAAAATATATTTTACAAATAAAACGGAAGTTAAATTATATTCAAACTTCACTATAACTTTTTTCAAAAGAAGCTCCCATTCTTTCACTTACAGTAGGCAACATAAAAAACAATATAAAATGTTTCAGAATATTTTTGTATTAAACAAGCTGTAACAATATTTCTGCTATATTCTGTAGTTTCTTTAATACTTATTGAATACCTACAATGAACAAAGAACTAAATACCCTCTACTATCATTAAATTTCTTTTGTTAGTAAATTTTTTCTTTTTTGGTGGGTCATGGAGCTTGACCTCTAGGCCTGGGCACTGAACCTGAGCTCCTCAGCTCAGGTACCCCTTAAGCCACAGCCCCACTTCCACTTTTCTAGTGATTATTTGGAGGTAAGAGTCTCATGGTCTTTAGTGCCCAAGATGGCTTTGAACCGCAATCCTCAGATCTCAGGCCTCTGAGTAGCTAGGATTACAGGCATGAGCCACCGAGCCCCGATTTTGTAAATTCTTATAGTAAAATAAGCAAATGAAGACAATTCTATATTACTGAAAAATCTGAGATCCTTGCCCAAGTCAGTTTACTGGCTGTCCAAGGTCTAGAATTTAAACACAAAGCAAACAAAGGGTCCTTATGGTATGCACGCTGTTTCCTGTGGTCTGGTGGTTCATACTTATAATCCTAGCCACTGAGGAAGCTGAGATCTGAGGATCATGGTTCAAAGCCAGCTTTGGCAAGAAAAATCTGTGAAACTCTTATCTCCTATTTACCACCAAAAAGTTCTTACAAAAGCTGTAACTCAGAGCTTTAGCCTTGAACAAAATAACTAAAGAGCTGGTGGTAGCTCATGCCTGTAATCCTAGCTACTCAGGAGGCTGAGATCAAGTAGTAGAGCAATAGCCTTGAGTTGAAGAGCACAGAGACGACGACGGCACCCAGGCCTGGAGTTCAAGCCCCATGACTGACAAAAATAAAAATAAAAAAATACAATAACTCCGGGACAGTGTCCAAACTCTGAGTTCAAGCCCTGAAACAAGTGGGGGGGGGGGGAATAGGTGATAGGGAGAAGCAGACCATGCTATCTTTGTTATTACACTAACCAAGATGCTAATAACCTCATTTTACATAAGAAAAAGCTAACCTGCACCACATCATCCCACTGCTCATAAATGCCTGTATCTGAATTAGAAGTTATGCTTGTAACCAAGTCACACTGAAGCAAACACTGTTGCAAAAGAAGTTGAGCATTCCCGAGGGCAACTTATATTCCTTTAAATAAAGAGAGAGATACATGCTTCTCTTGAAAGTATCACAGGTACAGGCCTAGAATGAAACCATCAATCCACTAGTTACTAAATGGGACAAGTTACTAAATGTCTGTGCTTTTTTCATACTATCTGTGTAACATTCTAATAATTAATCTCTAGTATGGTCCCAGACTTTAGTAACATCATGCAAATGCTCCTTCATTACAAATACTGAAAATGATTGGCATGTATTTCATTTATACATTAAAGAAAAAAAAAAAAAGCCGGCCGGGTGCCCGTGGCTCATGTCTGTATTCCTAGCTATTAAGGAGGCTGCGATCTGAGGTTCAAAGTCAGACCAGGGAAGAAAGACCATGAGACCCTCATCTCCAATTAACCACTGAAAGTGGGGCTGTGGCTCAAAGGAGAGCACTAGCCTTGAGCTGAAGAAATCAGATACAGCGCCCAGGCCCAAGGCCACGAACAACAACAACAAAAAATCTCTAGAGCACAAGTAGCAATTATCCTTTTTTGTGGGTGGGGGTGGGGTTTGAACTCAGATCCTGGGCACTATCCCTACATTTTTTTTCTTTCCCCTCAAGGCTAGTGCTCTACCACTTTGAGCACTAGTTCAAGAGTCCCAAGAACTTTCCTGCTGGGGCTGGCTTCAAACTGTGATCTGCAGTTCTCAACCTCCTGAGTAGCTAGGATTACAGGCATAAACCACCCACACCCACCCAGCCTAAACTATCTTTGTATGTACAGCACTGTATCATAGAACCTGAGATACTATAGGTCAGCCAGATATAGTCATGCTAGAATCAACATTTGGGAATAGACACAGAAAAAGTATCTCTTAGTGGAGCTTGAAAGGTTACTTAGACCACTTTGAAACATTACCAAAATAAAGTAGTAAGCAAAGGAAGCCAGTGGAAGTGGAGGGGGAAAAAAAGACAGAGAGAATGAACAAAGGCATGATAACTCTGGCCATGGCTTTGCAGTTCCAGTTTGTGCTGCATTTTGCTTCCTGTCCTTCACTGTATGTTACATCCCTCCAATTCCCACCATGAGCTTAAGGTACTTTTAGTGAAATTCCACTGCTTGCACGCAAAACAGTCATAGCAAGGATATTAAAACAAGGGGAGGATTTAACCCATAAAAAAATTAAAAACAAACAAACCTTATAAGATACTGAGTAGGAGATGGGGACTTTCAGGATTAAAGTTTCCTCAATAGGCTGAATTTCCCTTAATCTATTTATCAAATAATTGCCAAGGAAATAAATAGTATTTGACACAACATGGCACTTTAATCTAATCTGTTATCTAATAATTAAGCACTCAAAGCTTACAATGAAGAAAAAAGCCCAATTCCATAGTTCATACTGTTCTTTAAAATCAGAAAATTTAGAATCTAGTAGAAGAGTTGTACCTTACAGAACATTCCCTCATTCTTGTGCAAATACAAGCTGTCCATCAACATATTAGCATTTCAATCACTCTTGCTTTTTCATAACTCAGAGAAGCTGTCTTCATTTATTCCTATTGAGCATCTACTACCTATGAATTATTTCTGAGGCTAAGCAGTAAAATTGAATTTAAATCGAAGTAAAAGAGAAATTGAAACGATTTTCAAAAATAAATGTAGGATTTAGTAGTTGCACACTTCCAAATATTGTAATATGCTTATATCCAATGGTTAATTTACTTTAAGCTGAAAATAATTTACTACTGAGTTATTAAAATAGTTGAAAGTGAAAAACAAACCCCAGGTTTCAAGAGCTTTTTTTTGTCTTCCTATTTATTTTTTTAAGGATGCTAGATCAATTTATATTTGGGGGTAAATACATCCCACTACTCCAAAAGGAAATTTTTAAAGTCTCCTTTAAGCATCCCTTTAAGGCACTGACCATAAATGGTGTAATTTGCCCTGGATATCATTAAAATGTAAAGTTAATGAGGATTCAGCTGAAAACAGAAGGAATGTAACCTATTTTCAGGCAAAAGTTCTAACACAGCAATCAGAGGAAAACGCTCTTTGATGTTTCTTTGTCTCTTCTCATTAATTTTTTTCTCAAAAAAAAAAAAACTTGAAAAAAGGCTCCGAAGTTTAAACATGATAATTATAAAGAACTCCAATGAGGTTGTTAGAATTTTTTTATGAGATAAACAAGAATCAGTTGTATATGCATGGGGCTAACACACCACCTACCTGCAAAGCTGCTATAAGTCAACTGTACAACAGGATAACTGACACCCAGAAAATATAAATATTTTCTCCCTTTTTGTCTCTCTCTAGTCCCCAGGAGCCTAACATTGTACTGATATAAAAACAATGCCAAAAAATAGCCATTATTATTATTATATATGTTGTACTCATTTTCCTTCAACCAAAAAAAAAAAAAAAGACTACATCAACCCTAATATTCTTTCCACAATTTATGGAACACTCAGCACCTCTTGTCACAACTAGACAGGTGGGGCATTATCCAAATAACCAGTATCAAGTAAACAGTCCCAAGTGACATTTTATCATGTGAAGTGCCTGCACAGGTATAAATATTATATCTTCTCCAGTTTTATTGCCTCATTTTACAATTATGCTACTAAAGAGTAAAATAGTATGCAGAATGTTAAGTGGCATTCTGCTGCTTGGAATTTCATCCCAAGACTCCATTCAGAATAACAAATGTGGGAGCTACTTGTCTCTGCTCTATTGTGAAGAAAGTCATCACCTTTACTTAAATATATACAAGAATTTGGCTTTCTGCAACCCATTTGCTTGCTAAGTGAAATATAAAACCAGATGTGATAATTACCAAGAAAGTGTCATTTAGGAAGTATTGTAGTGCTTTCCAGAGACCTTACCCTACACTAGTTATTGTTATATAAATTCCATAATCTAGTAAACAAAGCCTAATCAGCAATAAGTGTTCTACCCATAATGAGTCATCCTTAAATACTATAAGAGTTTAGAATTTCTCTTCACCTAAACAAAAAGCTTGTCAATTCAATAAAGATCAGAATAATAAATGTTTTTCCAGCAATTTTCATTGTAAAGGCATTTCCCTATAAATTATCTCATGCTCACTAGCTCATTCATTCCATAAATATTCATTAAGTCTTCTTAGTAGAAGTCACTGGTCATAATATACTGAGAAAAACAGTGGGAGATCCAGTAGAGAAGCCCAGACAAACTAATAACAATATAAGTAACAGTTATAAGCCATGATGACTATTATAAGTGCAAACAGTATAAAACCAAGTTTATTAACCCAAGAGGTCAGTGGCTTATGCCTATAACGAGCTACTAGCTACTCAGGAGGATGAAATCTGAGGATTGTGGTTCGAAGGTAGAAAATCTGTGAGACTTTTAAACCAACCAACAAAAAGTCAGAAGTGGAGCTATGCTTTAAGTGGAAAATACAATAACTTAGGCAGTACCTGAGTTCAAGCCTCAGTACTGGGAAAGAAAAAAAAGGAGGTGGGGACAGAGGGCAGGAGGGAGGGAAGGTTAGAGAACGAGAGAGGGAGGAAAGAATGAAGGGAAGGGGAAAAGGAAAGGAAATTATTTTGTGTAAATAAAAAGGTTTCCCTGAAGATCTAATGTGTAGGATGAGATCTAAATGATTAGGAGAACAGAGGAGAATGGGGCGGGGGGTGGGGGAGAGGACTGAGAGATTTCAGCATGATGGTAGTTGAGATGGTAATGTCTAGAGGAAGAAAAATAAATCAGACTTTTGCCTGATATACTGACTATACCAAAGATTAGCAAGAAGGTAGGCAACCAGGATGATGGTAGTAGGTTTTTAGCTTACATACTTGATTTATTTTTAATGTGAGGCATACTGAAAGGAGGCTATTTCTTAGTTGGGGATTTTGGACACAGACTTTTTTTTTTTTTTGCCAGTCCTGGGCTTGAGCTCAGGGCCTGAGCACTGTCCTTGGACTTTCTCAAGGCTAGAGCACTACCACTTGAGCCTCAGCACCACTTCCGGCTTTTTTCTATGTATGTGGTACCGAGGAATCGAACCTGGGTCTTCATGCATGCTAGGCAAGCACTTTAACCACTACTAGGCCAAACTCCCGGCCCTGGACACAGACATTTTATTTTATTTTATTTTATTTTTTTTGCCAGTCCTGGGCTTGAGCTCAGGGCCTGAGCACTGTCCTTGGACTTTCTCAAGGCTAGAGCTCTACCACTTGAGCCTCAGCACCACTTCCAGCTTTTTTCTGTGTATGTGGTACCGAGGAATCGAACCCGGGTCTTCATGCATGCTAGGCAAGCACTTTAACCACTAGGCCAAACTCCCGGCCCGACACAGACATTTTAAATCTTATATAACTTTGAAGTAACCACATGGCTAGAGAGCACAGATAGAGTATTCATATCTCATTCATTTATTCAACATATGATTCTGAAGAAACTACTTGTATTGTGTCCATGTTCCAAATCCTTAGACAAAAGGAAATAAACAAAATGCTGCACTACTCTTTAAAGTACAGTGACAAAAATGTAGAGGTTCCTTGGGATTCAAAGGAAGAAGAGACTTAAACTGCTTGGACAATCAAGAAGAGTATTTAAGGAAAATTATCTTGAAATTTTCTTTGAATTACTATTATAAATGGTAATTTCTCCAATGCAGTAGGATGAAATGCATTTTACTCATGGAAATGGCATTTAGTTCATAGCAGCTACAAATACAAAGTGTAGGACAGAAATATAAAACAAGAAGTCATGAAGACCAAATTTACATAAATAAAAAGGACAAGAGAATCCTACTAACAAATGTTTCAACAACTTATATAACTTAAATGAAATGAAAACTTCTAGAAAAATGCTAGCTACCAAAACTGACTCTAGAAGAAACAGAAGTCTGAAAACTTTCCACAACACAAAACAGATAATTTCACTAGTGAACTCTATCTAACATTTGAAGAAGAATTAGGGCAGGAGCATGTCTCACATATTTGGAGAGCTTATGTACATATATGAAGCCTTGGGTTCAAACTGCAGTATAGAACCACCTAAATAATGATAATGATGATGATGATGAAGATGATGATGACGATGATAATGAGAACGACTAATTCCTATTTATCAAAAACTCCCAAAAAAAGTAAAATAAAAAGAACAACTTCCCAATTCATTCTGCAAGGTCAGCATTTTAGTGATACTAAAAGCAAATTCATAGATCATAATAAAACTGTAGAATCACAAAAATATTCAACAATATACCAGCAACCTAAACCTAGCAAGACATAAGTCATGACTTAACACTTGTTCTAAGAATGCAACAGTAATTTTACATCGAAAAACAGAATAAAATCTTATTAATTTGTTTTAATTAATATCAGTTGAATTAAATTAAGCAAGCAAAACCTATCAAGAGAATGAACAAAACCATACTATCATCACAGAAAAAATTCTTGACAAAGTTCCATCTTTTGATGACAAAAACCACTGAACAAGCCAGGTTCTGGTAGTTCCTGCCTGTAATCTCTACTCAAAAGGCTGAGATCTAAGGATCACAGTTCAAAGCCAGTCTGTGCAAAAAAAAAAAAAAAAAAAGTGCCCATGAGGCTCTCACCTCCAATTAACCACTCAACAACAACAACAAAGTGGAACTGTGGCTCAAAGTGGTAGTGTGCTAGCTAGCATTTAACAAAAGAGTTCAGGAATACCACCCATTCAAACCTCACAACCAACAACAAAAATCACTGAATAAATGACTTAATTTCCTTTAGGGTGAAAAGCAAGGCAAGGATATTCATTCCTACCACATTTAGTCAGCACTGCATTAGAAATTCCAACCAAAGTAATTATATAACAAAAAGAACTAATGAGCTGGGTGCAAGTGGCTCATGCCTATAATCCTAGCTACTGAGGAGGAGGAGAAATAAAAACCAAGATCCAAAGCCAATCCTGGCAAGGATGTCTGTGAGACACTTATCTCCAATTAGCCACCAGAAAAAAACAGAAGTAGAGCTGTGGCTCGAAGTAGCAGCACAGGAGCCTTGAGCAAAACAGCTCAGGTATAGTGTCCAGACCCTGAGTTCAAACCCCATGGCCAACAACAACAATAAAAAGGAAAAACCAAAGAACTCCACTAAAAATTATTAGAACTGGTAGAACAGTTTTGCAAAGTTACAAGATAAAAGGTCAATATACAAAAATCAGCTGCATTTCCATACTCTACCAATAAACACTACAAAAATGAAATTTTAAAATCTAAATTCTAATAAAAGTAACATCAAAAAAAGTAAGACAGGGGCCAGGAGTTTGGCCTAGTGGTAGAGTGCTTGCCTAGCATGCACGAAGACCCGGGTTTGATTCCTCGGTACCATATACATAGAAAAAAAAAGCTGGAAATGGTGCTGAGGCTCAAGTGGTAGAGCTCTAGCCTTGAGAAAGTCCAAGGACAGTACTCAGGCCCTGAGCTCAAGCCCAGGACTGGCAAAAAAAAAAAAAAAGTAAGACAGATTTAAAATGAACGTAATTAGGAAGTTACAAATTTAGCCAGGCACAAATGTCTCACACTGGCAATCCTAGCTACTCAGGAGGCTGAGATCTGAGGATTACAGGTCAAAGCCAGCTAGGCAAGAAAACTGGAAATGGGGTTGTGGCTCACTAGTCTTGAGCTAAAGAGTCCAAGAACAGCATCCAGCCCCAGAATTCAAGTCCCACAACCAATCAAAAAAATAAAAGAAAATTATAAAATTTGTACTCTGAAATCTATAAAAATATCTTTAGGTGGCAAGAAAAAGATTATTTTTAGACATTACCTAAACAAATAGAAAGATTACTTACAAAAATGTAATGACAGTTATGTTCATAAACTGGGAGCCTTAATAGAATGAAGATAATAAAGCTTTCTAAACAGACCTACTCATTCAATTATCTTTATCAGAATCCCAGCAGGCCCTTTTGTAGAAAATGACAAGCTGATCCTAAAATTCATCTGGAAATAGCCAAACAATCTTGAAAAGAACAAAATTGGAAGATTTAAGCAACTCAATTTCCAAATCTATTACAAAGCCACAATAATCAAGATAGTTTAGTATTAACATAAGGATACAAATAGGAGAGCACAGAAATACTGACAATTGTCAGTTGTTATCTGTCAACTCAGTTTTAACAAAAGAGCCATTAATTCAATGAAGAACAGCCTTTTCAACAATTGTTGCACATACAAAAGAAAGAAGTTATATTCCTTCTTTATAACATAAAAACAATGAATTCAAAATAGATCATTGGGTTGGGAATGTGGCTTAGTGGTAGAATGCTTGCTTTGCATGCATGAATCCCTGAGTTCCTCAGGATCACAGAAATGCTCTGTGGCATAAGGGGTGAAGTACTATAGCCTTAAACAAAAGAATCTCAGAGACAGTACCAGGTGCTGAGTTCAAACCCCAGGACAGGGAAATATATATGTCATGTCTTAATAACTTTACCATGGACATTGTGATTTCTTAATACAACCACAACAACAAAGAAAAAAAACAAAAATTTAAAAGACTGAGTTTCAGATGACATTATTAAGAGATAAAGCTTGAAATGGGAAGAATTGCAAATCATTCATATATAAGATACTTAGACCTAGAATATATAAAAGACACCAATAACTCAGTATTTTTAAGTGATCCCATTTTTTAACTAGCAAAGAATCTCGAGTATTTCTCCAAAGAAAATATAGAAATGTTTAATACATACATATCATTAGTCATTAGAAAAACGCAAAAAAAAAAAAGTCTCCACTTCATTGAAAAAAGGAGGATTCACAGCAAACACTTAAAGAGATGTAGAGAATTTGGAACTCTCATACAATTGCTAGTAAGAATGAAAAATAGTGCAGCTGCTATGAAAAACAATTTTCTCTCAAAAAACTAAAGGTAAGCTGTGCCAGTAGCTCATACCTGTAATCCTAGCTACTGAGAAAGCTGGTATCTGAAGATCACGGTTCAAAGTCAGCCCAGGCATGAAAGTCTGTGAGACTCATCTCCAATTAATCTCTAGAAAACCAGAAGTGGCCCTGTGGGCTCCACATGCTAGAGTGCTAGCTAAAGAGGTCAGGGACAGCACCTAGGCCCAGAATTCAAGCCCCACAGCTCACCAAAAAACAAAACAACAACAACAAAAAACTAAAAGTAGAATTGTAATATGATCCTAACAATTTCACTCCTAGGTGAATATTTTTTAATATCCAAAGATATTAAAATAAGAAGTGACATAGTGTTTGGAATAACAATGATTAACATTATTATAACATTGTTCACTGCAAATTTATTCACAATTGCCAAAGGTAGGCATAATCCAAGTGCGATGAATAAATAAAGAGGTAAGCAACATATAGTGAGTGATGTATTATTCACCATTGAAAGATAAAATTCTAATAAATACTTCATGGTTTAACCTTTAAAATATTGGGGCCAGAGTGTGGCCTAGTAGTAGAGTACTTTTGCCCAGAATACACAAAGCCCTAGGTTCTATTCCTCAGTATTACATGCACAGAAAAAAACAGAAGTGGCACTATGACTGAAGTGGCAGAGTGCTAGCCTTGAGAAAGCCCAAGGACAGTGTCCAGGCCCTGATTTCAAGCCTCAGGACTGGAAAAATACATATTAGGGTAACATAAACCAAACATAAAGACAAATAGATTGAACTGGGCACTGGTGTCTCATGCCTGTAATCCTAGCTACTCAAGAGGCATCATGGTTCAAAGCCAGCCCACGAGTCTTATTGCCAATAAAAGCCAGAATTAAAGCTGTGGCTCCAGTGGTAGAATGCTAGGCTTGAGCAAAGGATAAGTACTGTATGAGTGCATCTATTAATAAAAGGAATTTAGATTAGGCAAATTTATAGAGACAGAATAAATTAGAGGTTACCAGGGGTTAAAGTAGGAGACAAAATTAAAAAGTTATTGCTTAGGGCCAGGAGTTTGGCCGAGTGGTAAAGTGTTTGCCTAGCATGCATGAAGACCCGGGTTCGATTCCTTGGCACCACATACATAGGAAAAAAAAAAAAAAAAAAAAGCCAGAAGTGGTGCTGAGGCTCAAGTAGTAGAGCTCTAGCCTTGAGAAAGTCCAAGGACAGTGCTCAGGGCCTGAGCTCAAGCCCAGGACTGGCAGAAAAAAAAAAAGTTATTGCTTAATGGTTACAAAGTTTCTAATTGAACACATGAAAGAGTTTTGATAATGGACAATGGCTATGTCTTGCTGAACAGTGTCAATAAAATTAATGTCACTGAGTTACATACTTAAATATGGTGAAATGGCAAATTTTGTAATATATATAAAATGAAATTATACTTCATTTATATAAATGAGGACACAGATGATAGATTCATGTCCTCACAATTTAAATAAATTAATGTAATATACTAAAACTATTAAATCATGTTAATTAAATGGAAAAATTGTAGGGCTGAGAATATGGCTTAATGGTAGAATGCTATTTTTTAGCAAAAAAGCTCAGGGACAATGCCAAGGCTCTGAGTTCAGGCCCCGGGACAGGCAAAAAAAAAAGTGTATACTGTATGCTTTACGTCTTAATTAAAAAGCCTAAAATTAGAATAAAACATGAAATTGATCATATCAATAGTAATAGAAGATAAAAATAGTAAACCAGAGAAACCATTTTAAGATGAAAAATCATAAAATGTACACAGAACAGACTAAAAATAAAAAGTATAATTTAAAATTGTGAAGAAAAGGGAAAGAAAATCTAATATATCTAATCGAAGTTTCAGAATAAAGGGAGAAAGGAGTGCTGAGAAACAATCTCAGGGGGACCGGGAGTTTGGCCTAGCATGCACGAAGACCCAGGTTCCATTCCTCAGTCCCAAATACATAGAAAAAAGCCAGAAGTGGTGCTATGGCTCAAGTGGTAGAGCTCTGACTTTGAGAAAGCCCAAGGACAGTGCTCATGCCCTGAGCTGAAGCCCAGGACTGGCAAAAAAAAAAAAAAAAAAAAGAAAAAAGAAAAACAATCTCAGGGCTGGGTGTTTGGCCTAGTGGTAGAGTGCTTGCCTAGCATGCACAAAGACCCAGGTTCAATTCCATAGTACCACATACACAGAAAAAAGCTGGAAGTGGTGCTGAGGCTCAAGTGGTAGAGCTCCACCCTTGAGAAAGCCCAAGGACAGAGCTACAATAATCCCAAATATCTGGATCATATACAAGATATAAGAAAATACCACTTGTTGAACATATATCTTTGCTAACTGAAGAACAAGTCTGACTGTCTAAGCTGGGCACTGGCAGTTCATGTCTACAATCCTAACTACTCAGGAGGCTCAGGTCTAAGTATAAAGGTAGAAACAAGCCCAGGCATAAAGTCCTTTAGGCTCTATCCCCAATTAACTATCAAGGGACAGGACCCAGTACAAGGTAATCAGATCATAGGGTATTGCCCTCCGAGCTGATTAGTGCTAGTCTTTCAAAATGACTTAGTTCTCTCAAAAGTGAACTGGCTCCTAAATCTCTCTGGCTTCCTGAGTAATTATGATCTCATTATAGTTTCACATGTAATCCCTATCTTGGCTGTGATACCACCAGCCAATAAACCTTCCTGAGAAGCCTGATTTGGGATTTCCAGCTCTAAAACTGACCAGCATCTATCTACTTTCTTGCTAAATATTTAGCTTCAAGTACTTTGTTTCAGCAACACAAAATGGACAAAGATATATAGTCCTTCAAATATTTCTTTGAACTTAGGAGTAAGTATATAAAGAAAGCACAGACTATCACAAATTCATCCAAATGCAGCAGATGGATATAATAACATCAATTCCCAGTACATTCCCTATAAGGCAATCTTCAAACATTTAGGAATGCTGAGCAATTGAAGATTTTTAAATGTTCAACTTGAAGACCACAGAAGTATATGGAATGAGACTCAAGATTATCTTTAATACTTTTCCCAAAACACTGGCCTACAAACCTGAATTATACTAGTAAAATGCAGCTCAAAAGCAATGACTAATAAGAGTAAAAATGGCTTTTAAAGAATTACAAGGAGCCGGGCACAGATGGCTCACCACTGTAATCCTAGGCTGAGATCTGAGGCTCACTGTTCAAACCCCAAGTAGGAAAGCCCATGGAACTTTTATCTCCAAATCTCCAGTTTTACTACAAAAAAAAAAAAAAGGCAGAAATAGAGCTATAGTTTAAGTTCAACCCTAGGACTGGCACTGGCATGCATACACACAAACATACACACATGCACACACACATGCGCGCGCGCGCACACACACATGCGCGCGCGCGCGCGCGCACACACACACACACACACACAATTACAAATACAGAATAGGATAGAACTGGCTCTACCCTGATGTACAAAAGAACACGAGTAATTTTTTTTGCTGGGCACTCATGCCTGTAATCCTAGGTTGAGATCTTGGGATCAAGGTTCAAAGCCAACCTGGGCACAAAAGACCGTAAGATTCTTATCGCCAAATAACCACCAGCAAAACGAGAAGGGGCACTGTGGCTCAAGTGATAGAGTGCTAGCTAGCCTTGGGAAGGCCCAAGGGCAGTACCCAGGTCCTGAGTCAAGACCCAGGACTGGCAAAAAAAAAAAATGGGGGGTGGACAATGAGATCAAAGTCGTATAAATGAAGTTTAGTAAACAATGTCATATTTTAGTAATTTTAAAGTGCTCCCCACAAAGCAATAAACTCCTATTAATGACAAAGGGGTAACTTTTCAATAGAAAAGCCTGGTAAACAATATCTTATAGAATGCCTGGCAAACAATACCTTTATAGAATAAAACTATATGGTCTGATACAGAGCCTGGAGCATGGGCTAGTGGTAAAGTGCTTGCCTAGCATGCACAAAGCCCTGGAATCGATTCTTAGGTACCATATATACAGAAAAAAACAGAAGTGGTGCTGTGGTTCAAGTGGCAGAGCTCAACCAAGGACAATGCCCAGGCCTTGAGTTCAAGCCGCAGGACTAGCCAAGGAAAAAAATATATATTATCTGATATAAAGAGAAAAACATAGCATTACTTCTATGATGTTTCAAAGATACTTAAGTCTACCAAAAAGGAAACATCAGACAAAACCAAACTGAGGCCTGCAATCTGCAAATGTAAATCAAAGTCATGAAAATCAAGGAAAGACTGAAGACTGTTGAAGACTGTTACAGACTTAAAGAGACTAAGAAATGAAATTTCTCTGTAACAGGAGATTCTGAAATGAACTGTGCTCAAAGAATATTGCTGGGGCAGCTGTCAAAAAACCCTGAGTAGAGAGCAGGACTATCATCAATGTTCATTTCCTCCTTCCGATGATCATATTGTCATTATGTACAAGAATCAACTTATTCTCTATTGGAACAGGTAGGAAAGTTTCTGGCAGTGTAATTACTTTGCTGGAACTATGAGCTTGGTTTAAATATATTTAAATCTTTTCTAAAACTTGAAAATATATATTCTAATTGTGTATAAGGAAGAGGCAATCAGGTTTCTGGCATTAGCAGATGAAAGAGTAATACTAACTGTAAACAAGATACTGGACTAGAACAAGCAGTTCAGGATTATTTGTTTTGGTAGGCAGCTAGCAATGCAGAAAGCATGTATGTGTGTGTGAGCATGCTTGTGTGCATGCATGCATGGGTGCAGATGCCTGTGGGACATGCAGAAACAGCTGACAAAGCTGAGGAACCAGACCTTACAACCAGCACTTCCAAGTCTGGGCCAAAGGCACAGACAGCAATTATAAGTCTGTAGGTGACAGTAGAAACCAAGAGGTGGCTAAAATCACACTGGCAGAGTTTATATTCCATCACATTCCATAAACAATTTGAAATGACTTATAAAAATAATAGACATAAAAGAATGAAAAAAAAGTACGTGTAAACCAAGGAAGTACAAACAAAGGGAGGAAAAAGAATGTTAAGGATAACAATAGCATATAAAATGTAAAGAAAAGTGGTCAGGAGTTTGGCCTAGTGGCAGAGTGCTTGTCTAGCATGCACGAAGATCCGGGTTTGATTCTTCAGTACCATATACATAGAAAAGCTGGAAGTGGTGC
Source organism: Megascapheus bottae (assembly GCF_031878675.1). NCBI lineage: Eukaryota > Metazoa > Chordata > Mammalia > Rodentia > Geomyidae > Megascapheus > Megascapheus bottae. The sequence goes on from NC_143511.1 coordinate 82,078,107, forward strand.
CGTGGCTCAAGTGGTAGGGTGCTAGCCTTGAAGAAAGCCCAATGACAGTGCTCAAGTTCAAGGCCCCCCCCCCAGAAAGAAATATATAAACAATAACCTCCAAAAAATTCCGTAATTCACAGAGCTAGAATGCAATTAGAGCTCTAAGGATTTTGAGAGCCACTCAAGAATATATATCCAAGTAAGCCTCTAAGCCCCATATTTGGATGAGCTATGTTAACAATTACTGTAAGTATGAACCTGACATTTTTTTTTTTTTTGGTTTGTCATGGGGGCTTGAACTCTGGGTCTGGGCACTGTCCCTGAGTTCTTCAGCTCAAGGCTGGTGCTCTACCACCTGAACCACATCATCACCCCTGGTTTTCTGGAGGTTAATTGGAGGTAAAAGTCTCAGGGACTTTTGTGCCCAGGCTGCCTTTGAACCAAAACCCTCAAATCTCAGCCTCCTGAGTAGCTAGGATTATAGGCATGAGCCACTAGCACCCAGCTTCCTGACATTTTCTTTATGAAAGAAAACAAGGTCTGATGTCTCTGCATTCTATCAAAATAGATGAATACATTAACATTATGTGAATAAGATCATTCTAATGTCCTTCCAGAAACTAAAACACAATTCTACACCTATTAATACTTCATCCTAAATTAGGGGATGTAGAATGAATTAAGACTAGACAATAGTAATATTTACATGGGGTTTACAGCTTGAAAAGCATTTTTATCTACTATATATTATTTCATTCAGTCTTCATACCATCTAGTATAATAAGCAAGGCAGGGTATGAATCTAATTATACAGATTAGCAATTAGGTTCACCATTAGATTTAGATAAGTTAAATTATTTATCTAAAATTATACACTTGAGAATCATTGAAGCCAGGCACGGTGGCTCATGCCTGTCTGTAATCCTACTCAGGAGGCTGAGATCTGAGGATCAAGGTTCAAAGCCACCCTAGGCACAAAAGGACTGGAGACTCTTATCTCCAATTAACCCCTAGAAAACAAGAGAAGTGGGGCTTGGCTGATGGATAGAGTGGTAGCCTTGAGCTGAAGAGCATAGGGACAACACCCAGGCCCAGGGGTAGGGGTAGGAAGGCAGCCTTGAGCTGGAGAGCTCAGGGACAGTGCCCAGGCCAAGTTCAAACCCCATGACTCACCAAAAAAAAAAAAAAAAAAATCATTTATATATTAATAAAGTTTTTACACTGCTAAAGAAATTACATCAAAGAAACAAAACAAAAAACAGGTCAAATGGACTTGAAGACCTCAATACAAGAGTAAATGAGAAGCAAAGTTAAATCCTTCACCTTGATAACTAGAAACCAATCTGTGTATCTAAAAGCTATTTTCTTGGGGCCGGGAGTTTGGCCTAGTGGTAGAGTGCTTGCCTAGCATGCATGAAGACCCGGGTTCGATTCCTCGGTACCACACACATAGCAAAAAGCCGGACGTGGTGCTGAGGCTCAAGTGGTAGAGTGCTAGCCTTGAGAAAATCCAAGGACAGTGCTCAAGCCCTGAGCCCAAAACCAGGACTGGCAAAAAAAAAAAAAAAAAGCTGTTTGGATGCTGAGAAAGATCCTGGTCATTTAAACTCATTGTCAATCAGTGTCCCATTCATTTCCCATTTTCTTGGCTTCCAGTTCAGGCAGCTCTTGCATCACCTTTTGCTCTTACCTTTGCACACAAAGTGTTTTTCAATTGCTTTGGCATTTTGTACATAGGAGTAACTTCCCTAGCCTCAATCTCTTCTTCCTCTTCATCAATGGAAGACATAGTAACAGAGCTGAACTTGCCCATGTCTTTAGACCTCTTGGTTATCATCACCTTCTTAGGAGACTTTTATTTCTGATATATAATATATATACTAAGTTATATATATATATATGTATTATATAATATATATATATTTTCCCAAACCCTAACAAACTTCACTACTGCTCCATCCATAATGAAGATCACAGGAGCCTTCATTCTTCAGTTGGGACTGGTAGAAGAATGGCAGTCTGCATTTTGCACACATCTTCCTGTACTGTCATCATTCAATGCCTTCAGGTCTCAGAAGATACATGGTCTCATATATTACAAAACTTGTAAGCATATTTGGCAGCATCAATCACACAGGATCAGTCCCAGGACCTCATGGGTAATTTCTCGAACAATCTAACACCAGAACCATCTGGCCAGACAAACAGTAGTAGACATGGAGGGACTTCTCATCATTGTAATATTCCTCTCAGTCCCAGGTATCCAAGCAGACAGCTGACCAGGACATTACTTTTGGCATAGTTCAGAGGAGTTGACGGAATACTATGCAGGAGCGTTGTGCAGTAGTGACACCCAAAATTCTAGTTCTCTGACTATGCAGTTCACTCACTCATTTATTCATTATACATTCAAATATTTGCTGAGTAGCGCTTAGTAAACATTGCTCATATTGTCTGATTACTGTGAAGATTAAAAAGAACCCAAGCTCAGTGACTAGAATAGTGGCTAGAATACCAACTAACCAGAAGGCAAACATTAGGAGGATTACAGTTTGAGGACAACAGGGTAAAAAATTAATGAGACCTCCATCTCAACAACAAGGCTGTTATATGCTTGTTATCCTAGCATGGATCCAAGTCTAACGTTTGTCCTGGGCAAAAATTCTACCAGAAAAAGGACTGAGGAATCGTTCAAGTATAAAGCCCTGAATTCAAACCCTGGTGTGTGCCTGTGTGTGTGTGTGTGTGTGTGTGTGTGTGTGTGTGTGTGTCTCGCACAAGCACACACGCGCGCATGCGCACGCACTGCCTAACAAAAAAAAGCCTATGCAACACCAGCAATTTTCAATGCATCATTACATTGACCAGGTTAAAAATATTAGCCCAAACTGTGCGCGTGTGGCTCATGCCTTTTATCCTAGCACTCAGGAGGGGCTGAGAACTAAGGATTGAAGTTCAAAACCAGGCCAGACAGGAAAGTCTGTGACACCCTTATCTCCAATTAAGTGCCAAAAAACTGGAAGTGGAGTGTAGTTCAACTGCTGGCCAGAGTGCTGGCCTGCCCAGTGACAGTGCCCAGGCCCAGAGTTCAAGCACCAAGACAGGTATCAAAAATAAAAATATACACAGATATATTTATCTGTGTATATGTAATATAAACGTTAACATATTATTGTATAACATATAAAACATAATTGCGTATATTAGCCCTTCTTACGTCTTTCTAATGTAATATGCAAATAGAAAACATGCATGAGACTAAGTTGAGATATGTTAGAAATACATATTTAGGTGGAACAGAGATGATTAAGATGAAACTAGATAAACTGAAGATGGATTGTGGAAGACTTCCTACTGAGCTTGGCTTTAGCTTGAGATGACACTATAGTCTCAGTTGTGCTTTTAAAAAGATTGCTTAGGGGGCTGGGAGTTTGGCCTAGTGGTAGAGTACTTTCCTAGCATGCACAAAGACCCAGGTTCGATTCCTCACTACCACATACATAGAAAAAAAAGCCAAAAGTGGTGCTGAGGCTCAAGTGGTAGAGCTCTAGCCTTGAGAAAGTCCAAGGACAGTGCTCAGGACCTGAGCTCAAGCCCAGAGCTGGCAAAAAAAAAAAAAAATTGCTTAGTTAACAGCATTAAATTACAGTAACCAGAAAAGCAGTGGGAAATGAGAGGAAGCTTACGAGCTAAGTCAGGAGGGCTGTTTAACTAGATGCTCCTCATAATCTGCAGCTTTGTGCTGTACTGGTTCCTTTAAACTTAGGGGAAGCTAATGGAATCCAATACACCTTTAGAAAGAGTAAGTGTTCAACACCCAACACTTATGCACCACCAACAACAAGAAAACTCAATCAGTATCATCCCTGGTCCTTTGTTTCCACAGTAGAGATACACTGAATAATTATTATTCTTATTCATCTACAGGGAGCCAACTTTAAAGTCATTAGTTCATTGTTTCTTTTTAATCTGAATAACTCGGTAATTAAATTTTTATCAGTTACAGAATTCTCCATAGTGAGAGAGAATAGCTGACTTCAAATGCATTGAGCTTCAAGCAAAAACTAACACTCATTAACAAGATTACCTGTTGTGATTAAATAAATACAAACTGTTTGCAAAGTTTGTAAATGAATACAACAACATAAAACTCCCCACTTAGCACAAACCTTATTTTATTAGCTCTTGTAGCCCAGTTAGAAGATAGACAATCCATCGTTTTGTTCAACCTCCCATTTCCCCAAAGCACTGCCCAATAAGCTTCACTTGCTACTGCCTTGGTTTACTCAACTGTATCTCCTAAAAACTTGGAAATGGGAGGAACAAAAGAGCTATACTTGAAAGCAGCCTTCAACCTCACTTCCCAGAGTTCTGTGTATCAAATTATGAGTTTCCAATAAGGCATCAAGTTGTAAGTATTGTACATGTTATGAAATCTCAAGACGGCTCTTTGGGGGAAAACATTAATTACATTTTTAAAAGCTCAGTAAAGGCTGCAATTAATTTATAGAGCCATGAAAAGTCTACAAAGGATGTCAGTGTTAATACCAGAAAAGGCGAAAGAGCTTCAGTTGGCCTTAAACTGCAAAGTTCATGTCTAATTTGGCTGATAAGAGTCAGACCACAGATTTTTTATTAAACTTGTAAGGGGTACTAACTGTAGCTGGATCTTAAACCCTAACCTCCCCCACCCACCCACACTTCCAGGGTAAAGATCCCACATAAGACCCTGACCGAGGCCTATACAGCTATTCTGTCACCTCAATTTATTTAAGAAAAATTCTCCTTCAAATATTCAAGTTTCAATTTGGCAGTTAATTTCACTCTGCAGTTAAAAGGCACTAGCTGTCAGTCAGATCTCTCACCCAGTTCCCTCCTGAAAAGAAAAACTGACAGATCACAGGAGCTTTCTTTTGTAAACCAATTCTGGAACTTTCATGCTTCTTATTTGTTAGGTTAAAGGTTAAATTGCTGACCTGTGCCCTCCTGCTTAGCGGCCTTCCCCTTTTTCTGTAAAGCTTTATTTGGGGGCTGTATTTACATGGATTAGTCCCTTTTCACGCTAAGAAGGAATCTGTTCACAGCCAAAGCCTTAGTTCTGGTTGTACAAAAAGCAGCCACAATTATTCACCACCAGACAATGACCATATTGTGAATTTACAAAAAACCCACCCCTGCCATGGAAAGATTTGTTCTTGCTGCACAAAACAATAGAAGAAAAATCTTATCAAGCATTCAAGAGAAAGCAAACAAAGCAAGCCCACTGTGAACTTGATGAAGATGTCAAGCTCCTTTAAAATATATATATATAAATCAACAAAGAGGGGTTTTCTTGTAAAGTCTTGGGAGTGAGACTTTTTCTACTCTGAGTTTCCCTTTCTGGTTAAACACAGTCAGGAGTAGCAGACATTGACAGCCAAGACCAATAAATGCTGCCATTTTCTAAGCACACTTGCAAACACTTTTTTTTTTTTAAAACACAACGCAAGGAGGCTTTCTTTTCCAAATATGTCCAGTGCAGAGGCCAGAGAAATCATTCTCAAGCTAGTACCATACAACATAGGTTCTTTGAGCAAAAGCAAAAATTTTGTCCCAAGCTCTATGAAATGAACAGAGAGGCTAGTTTCCCAAGTCCTAACTTACTATCTGTATAGAGGGGTTACAGTTATATTCGCCAGACAGTAGGTGCATTACTTCTCACATACTGATACCCCTGCTCATATTAATATCTGATTTTTTAATTATTCTTCTGATTTAAAGGCTTTGGGGACCTCAAAGGCTGAGGCAAGAAGACTGGGAGGTTGAGGCCTGAGCAACACAGAAATACATAAATAGTCTTTGGGTTGAATTAAATCATAACCCCAACAACTTTCCTTCACCTGACATCTGTAAAATATAATTCACACCCTGTGTCTGTGGCTAGCCTGAATGCTCTGAAACCCTAGCCAAAGAGACAAATTTTCACCAGGAACATTTTATCCTTATGAGGTAAAGATTTTACAGCCAATATAAAAGTAAAGTCCAGCTGTCAAGCAAAACAAGAGAGCAAACAACAAAGAATTTCTTCCATTGACAAATCTTTAGCAAGATGGTTTCTATGGTGTTTGGTCTAACATGACCTAAATCCTCTATCAGTAGAAATGTTCCTCAAATAAAACAGAATAGTAAAACTTGGTCATTAAAATGAAAAATAGGTATTAAAAGCAACTCTGTAAAATGTGACTTTCTTAAATGGTATTTAAATTAATCCTAGAGCGAACTACAAATACAGCCAGTTGTTTTCTGTTTTTCTCTCAGAAAATAGATCACTTTGAGGTTTCTTATGGATTTGGGACTTAAAGAAGTCATTTTCATCCATAATATAGTTTCTCTTTGACACAGTCCTTCTCACTATTCTCTGTTCCTCTACCTTCCTACCCAACCTGTCCTCAAAGTCCAAAAAATTCAGCTGGGTTTATCTGCAATGGTAGACTTGCCTAACAAGATGAGGTCCTGGCTTCAAACTTCATTATAAGTCTCCCCCCATCCCTCTTCCCATAAGACAAGTCCACAACCTTACCAAAAAAAAAAAAAAAACTTGTATTGTTTCAAAAAGGAGTGAATTTGCATATCTAATAAAGAACTGATTCTAAACCTCTGTTGTAGCTAGCCATCAGAAACTAATGAAAATGTTGTGTTAAAAACTGAGATCTTTTTCTCATTTAAACTATTGCTAGTTTGTCCACTGGTAATATTCAAAACTTAGAAGTGGGAATGACAGAAATAACTGTAGTCTATCACTTTCTCAAACTTTTTGCAATCCTTTGTTCTTTATTTTCATTGTTATTGTAAAGGAGCTATATAGAGGTCTTTTGTCTTTTATAGCATTTTAATTTGGTAACTAGTAAGTGCTGCAAAAAACAAAATGAGACAATGTTTGCCAATGACCCTTCTCAAGATATATAGAAATTGTTTCTAGACATAGTCAAAGTTCAGTAGTCCAGAAGTTTGCTTACTGAGAACTACAAAATTTGTAATCCGAAGAAAATTAAGATGGTACTACAAGGAACAGACACAAAGTAGGAAGTACTTAAACTCCTTCCCAACTTCTGAGATTAGGGCACAAGCTACACTCAAAGTCAATTCAAATGTAAATGCTTTGCTTCCTCTCAAACAAAGATAAACTCCCTCAGAGTTAATAGTTTCTCCCTAAGAGATTCATCTCTTTTCAACTTTGAGGTATGTTTGGAGAAAAGGAAGAAACACATGGTGGGGCTTAGAGCAAAACCTTTTAAATTCTTTGTCATAAAAGCTGCAGAGTAAACTACATTTCCTTTACTAATCCTTAGCACACTTGTTAAACTGAGTGTGCTGACAACTTTGCTACTGCAATCACATTTGGTTTCTAACAAGTTTAAAAAAGAAAAAAGTTTGGTTGTACTAAATTGTATTACCATCTTCCTTGAGGACAAGTGAGAATTTATGCTGCCTTCACAAACTGTTGAAAGAGGCACTCCCTAAGGAGAAATAACTTTTGGCACACTGCATTGCAAAGATAAAGTTACAAAAAGCAAGTTGAAATATCTCTCTCACTACACATGTATTTATTTGCCCACCCTACCCTAAGTATGGTCAAGATCCTGACTATAATAAGTTCAAATTCTGGAAGACTTTTAACTATATGATTTTTTTTAATTAACGTTAAAAAAAAAAGTTTTCCAAGGAGCTGAAGTACTTGAACAAATGTCCATGTTGCTTCACCAAAAGAGAAAAGGGGGGAGGGGGGCAATCATTACCAAGAATTTCAAAGCCTCTATAGTCCTCCCAAGCTATGGAAAATAATAAACTGTCTTTTTGTTGTCAAGAGGCTGAAAAGAGTGAGAAACAAGGACTTGATTTGATTTGACAAGAGAGAAAACTGACTAAGCACTGTTTTAGAGTTAGTATTTTATTTAATCCTCTTGGCAACCCTAAAAGAAAAGGATTATCAAACTTACCTTGCATATAAGAAACTCAACCCATTTCTTTTTTTAAAAGGAGGGGGGTGAACTTCCTTGAGATCAAACCACTATTAGCTACAGAGCCATAATTCAGATCCAAGTCCAAAGCTCTTCCCACCACACTTACACTTCTGCCAGGAAGTGTAAGAGCAGAAAAACAGCCTTTCGTGACACAAATCCCATGATGCCAGACCACCAGGCAATTTCCCAGGAGTGGCAGAAAAAGCCTAAAATGCAAAAAGTACAAGCTGCTGTCAAGGCCTGGGGTAAATGCCTCATTATACTGGGAGAAGTCTGATGGACACTTACTAAATGGAGAAGAAAAGGCATGCCTTGACGGTGGGACAAATGTGTGTGCCTTCCTTTAAACTATTCATCCTAAGCACATCTGCTCATAGAAAAAGCAGAATAACATTTTCCAGAAAAATCACTAGAAAGAAAATGACAACAAACTCCTAGTTCTAACAAAATGCCCTCATTCCTGGATCTACATGCTGATTTCCATTAAACAAAGAGAATGGAACAGTCATTCAACCCACTGAAAAATGATAAGACTGCAAAAGCTAATCTAAATATAGAAGGCTTCCCTGTTAAGCATCAACAAACAGGTACTAAGAGGTATTAGATAATAGGGACACATCAGAGAATCAAATCAAGAGAGCACCAGCTCTCTTTGTGGAGGGAGAATGATTGCACAGGATCTCCCTCAAACTAATCAAAAAGTATTTTTTTTCCAGTCCTGGGGCTTAAACTCAGAGCCTGAGCTTAGGCTTTCCTGTTCTTGGGCTTTCTCTCAAGAGTAGAGCTCTACTGCATGCCACAGCACCACTTCTGGCTTTTTCTATGTCTGTTATAGCAAGGACTCAAACCTGGGTTTTCATGCATGCTAGACAAGCACTCTACCACTAGGCCAAACTCCTGGCCCAGAAAGGAATATTCTTTATCAACAACAACAAAAAAAACAAACAAATATTCTTTCATTACTTTTCAAATGTTTTCCTTCCTCTAGGACCCATCTGTAACACCTACCACAAGGATAAAACTTGTTGGATGGATGATGAACTGTGTGTGATAGGGGAAAGCAGTACTAGAGTTTGTACTCAGGACCTTTGAACTTGTGAAGACAGGTGCTCTAACAAGTTCAGGCATACTCCTGGTTGCTTTTGCTTGGTTTTTCTTTGTTTAACGTGTCTCACATATTTATTCCCAAACTGGCCTGGACCTTGGTACTATTTAAGCTGAGATGTATAGACCGCTGCACCCAGGTTATTGGCTGAAATGGAGTTTCAGGTACCTTTTGCCTCATCTTAAACTGTGTTCTTCACTTCTGGCTCCCAAGTACACAGGACATAAATCACTTCAATCAATGATATTTCTCCCCTTGTTTTTCAAAACAAGGGTAGAAAATAGAGTTCAGTTTCATATCTCAGTTTACATTGGGTCTAGACCAGAGCTTTTATCCTTCAACAGGCCCAGAGAAGCACAAATAAAATCTTGTGTCACCTGCATCTGCACTTAGCAAACATAAGAGAAATTATTACTTTGTTTATGTGGTACTGAGGAATTGAACCTAGGACCCTCATGCATGCTAGGACTTGCTGGATCTGCTGAAGGCAAGAAACAAACTGAGTAAGGCTATCTCAAAGGCCCTGGGCCAGGAACTCCTTCAGAATCAACTCGGTGCTCTGTTACCAAGTGAACAGAATCACAAACCCACCATAAATCAGCTGATGATCCACCAGGTCAAACTTCTAATGATCTTCAGTTTCTAGTCTGAAGAATCAAAACCTCTCTTTCTCCAAAAAGAGGTATAATGATGTATTCTGTGTTCTTTTCTTTTTCTCTCATACAATACTCACAACACTATGTTCTGAACATCCCCATTTTATAGTTCAAGAAACTAAAAGAAAGCTTCTTAAGTCATTGATCCAAAGTCATACAAGCCATTCAAGAAACAAATCTGGGGCCGGGAGTTTGGCCTAGTGGTAGAGTGCTTGCCTAGCATGCACGAAGGCCCAGGTTCGATTCCTTGGTACCACATACATAGAAAAAAGCGGGAAGTGATGCTGAGGCTCAAGTGGCAGAGCTCTAACCTTGAGAAAGCCCAAGGACAGTGCTCAGGCCCTGAGCTCAAGCCCAGGACTGGCAAAAAAAAAAAAAAAAAAAAGAATAAAGAAACAAATCTGATTTGAGATCAAATTTCACTGTATCATATTGGAGGAGGATGTGTCTTCCAGGGCAATGTGTTTTGGGGAGATTTTTTTATTGTTTTGTTTTTTATTGTCGGGATAATGTATAGAGGGGTTACAGTTACATTTGTCAGGTAGTAGGTACATTACTTCACACACATGGATCCTCAAGTTTTTGTCCCCATTTTCCTCTCCCCACCCCCTCCCAATCATCTTGTTTTCCCCTTTCTTTCCCTATTTCAAATAAACACATATACCATATACCAGCTAAGAAAGTCAGATACCATAACAATATGAGATTAGCCATAAGGGTAAATAAAAGAGAAGAAAAATAATATAGTACATTAAGAACAATAATCACACAAGACAAACCTCTTGTTTTCACATCCTAGAGACCCTTTCATTTAGTTTCATCCTATCTGATCTTATGTACCTAGGTTTTGAGCTATTGTAATCTTCTGCTAAAAGAATCCTAGATGTGTACTAATTATTACAAATGAGGGAAACCATTGAGCCTATGCTCCTTTGGGTCTGGCTTACTTCACTTAATATGATTTTTTTTACAAGTCTTTCCATTTTCTTACAAATGGGGCAATGTCATTCTTTCTGATAGCAGCATAGAATTCCATTGTGTATAAGTACCACATCTTCTTGATCCAATCGTCTACTGAAGGGCATCTGGGTTGCTTCCATATCTTCGTTGTGGTTAAAAAAAAATGCTGCAATGAACATCGTTGTGCTAGTGGCTTTAGTATGTCCTTGTTTCTGGACTTCTGGGTAAATGCCAAGGAGTAGAATTGCTGGGTCATAGGGGAGCTGTATGTTTAATCTTTTGAGGAATGGTCATACTGCTTTCCAGAGTGGTTGAATGAGTTTACACTCCCATCAACAGTGTAGCAGCAATCCCTCCTGGCAGGGCAAGGTGTTTTAAGGAGCATAAATTGTTGTTTAGCTGCTTTTCAATATCATTGAGAACTATGATGAAAATACAGTATTTTTCATTTTAGTCTGTGTAGTAAGTCCCAAATATTTTTGTCAGTTTTTTCTTTCAAGATAAGTAAAACCTAGTGAAAATTTCCTTTCATGACTAAGAAGCCAATTCTATTATTCTGAGTACCAGAGGTTATTACTGTTAAGGATGGAAAGCTGGGCTAAATGTATACTAGAGACCATATTCCAGAAATGATACATTTTAATAAACAGCTATACTAGTCTATTTTTTCACCTCTAGATCATCTTACAAATGAACATTTAAATAAAAATTTCAGCTACTAAGCACCAATCACTGGATCCTTGTTAAACTATGACATACAAATGGAAAAAGAAGAAAAAAGCTCACGGGTTGATCATAAATTGTCAAAATGCCCAGTGTTAGTCTGAGAACAACTCAAAATAAATCCTATGCTTTATAAATAAGAAGATCAGCCAATTTAAATAATTTTCTTTAAATTAAGTAAGCTTTCATATCTTTTTTTTTTTTTTCCTCCTTTTTTTGATAGAACTCAGGTCCTGAGTACTGACTCTGAGCTCTTGTGCTCAAGGCCAGTACTCTACCACTTGGAGCCACAGTTCCACTTTTTGTTTTCTGGTGGTTAACTGTAGGGAAATGAGTCTCATTTTCTGCCCAGACTACCTCTGAACAACTATCCTCAGATTTCAGCCTGCTGAGTAGCTACAATTACAAGTGTGAGCCACTGATGCCCAACAAGTTTTCATATCTTCATATAATAATCATTATGTATCAAAATACTTACTCTCTTACTGACATAACTGCAGGGAGTTTTCTTATTTGTTTTTTAATTTAGAGATGATCCTGTCACTACACAAGCATATCTAGGTAGTACCTGGTCCTGTGTTGAATTTTTTTTTTTTTTTTTTTGCCAGTCCTGGGCTTGAGCTCAGGGCCTGAGCGCTGTCCTTGGACTTTCTCAGAGCTAGAGCTCTACCACTTGAGCCTCAGTACCACTTCTGGCTTTTTTGTATGTATGTGGTAGCAAGGAATTGAACCCGGGTCTTCGTGCATGCTAGGAAAGCACTTTAACCACTAGGCTAAACTCCCAGCCCCTGTGTTGAATATTTTAATACATACTATCACTAATTTACAAAACAACCTGCCAAGGAGATTGAGTATCATTTAAAAACATGGGCAAGCTAAAATTCAGTTTAAATAACTTTGCCATGGTCAAATAATAAGTGTCAAAAAGAATCTGAACTCAAATATATCTGATTTCAAAGCCTATAGACTGGCCATTACATTGTTTTCATTATAAATTATCCTCAGATACTTAATGACATTGTTATTATCTAGGCAGCAATTAATGTGAATCTATTTTCTCTTCAAATAGGATTTCATGATAGCAAAAATATCTAATGCCTATGAACACATTAAAGGTTAAAAAAAAAAACTCTCTTTAAATTGAGCAACTTATTAAAGTCTCCTGCTGGGCAAAGCAAGCTCATGGTGATATCTTCAGTAAAGCTTTTTTTCTAATGAAAGCCTTTGGCAGACTACATGTTTTCAATGTACCCAAAAGGATGAGATGCAAACTGTGTTGTAAAATAATACCAAAAGAAGTTCAAAAGCTAGAATAAAACTTTCCAAAGGTTTTTATTATTATTATTGTTGTTGTTTTCTTCAAATTCTTCTAAGCATTTAAAACACATGGCCTAGTTTCTGTTTTGTAAAGCTAGCACTCCATGATTTACAGTCCTGCACAATGCTGAGTCTACAGTGAAATGCTTGAAGAGCAAGTGAACAAAGAATTAGGTGGGTAATAATATTGCAATCAAGTGATTGCTGGAAAATCAGCTTTATGTGGTATATGGTATTTTTCAGGAAAGTTGAAGATCTATGCTTATTTTGTTTTGTATTCTTGTTAATTCTGGGGCTTGAACTCAGAGCCTAGGTACTGTCCCTAAGCTTTTGTGCTCATAACTATCACTGTACTGTTTGAGCCACTGCTCAACTTCCCCCTTTTTGGGGTAGTTAGTTAAAGACTCAAAAAGTTTCCTGCCCAAGCTAGCTTAGAACCTCAATCATCAGATTTCAGCCTCCTAAGTAGCTAGGATTGCAGATGTGAGCCACCATGGCCAAGCAAAGATCTACATCCCTAATCATTGGAATTTCAATCATTCGCAATGAAAGTGTTTCAGCGTGTTTCATTTAAAATATTTCTCTGCTTTTTTTAGAAGAATATCATGCATATTCACTTTTTAACATGTATCTTTTCAGCATCCAACCTTTATTCCATTAACAACCCCAGACTTTCCTCTGAAGAACTACCATATTCCATTCTCAGACTATGGGATCCAGGTAACATTGAATAACCCATGAATAGATAGATACACACACACACACACACACACACACACACACACACACACACACACTTCTCTCCCTCTCCCTCTCCCCCCTCCCTCCCCCCCTTTCTCTCTCTCCCTCCCTCCTCTCTTTCTCTCTCTCTCTCTCTCATCTATCAACAAAGATCATCAGAGAATGGACACATAAGCCAAATAAGTCTATTATAATCAACCCTACCTAACAATATGGCTCAAAACACTATAAGACACTCTTTTGTCAAACTGGTAGAATATAAGCTTGGGTTCATTAGTACATATCTGTCATTGTATTAGAAGCATCTATCCAGAAATGAACTAAACAAAGAAGAAGACAGAGGATGTTGAGATAAAGATAAAATAATGGGGTTAGGAATATGGCCTAGTAGTGGAGTACTTGCCTAGCATGCATGAAGCTCTGGGTTTGATTCCTCAGTACCACATAAACTGAAAAGGCTGGAAGTGGTTCTGTGGCTCAAGAGAGTACAGTGCTAGCCTTGAGCAAAAAGAAGCTCAAGGACAGTGCCCAGGCCCTGAGTTCAAACCCTAGGACAGGCAAAAAAGAATTAAAGAAAAGGCAAATTTCTGAAAACATGAATAGAAGATGTAGTGAAACCTCTAGAAAGCTTTGTGTTTGGAACCAATGAAGTTCCTTTTATGTGTAAGTCAGCTTTAGCTGCTTCCACTTGGAATAAACCTGATGATTTAGCATCAACATAATCACTAATTTGCTGAACACATAGTACAGACAAATCCTCCAGCCATACCAAAAACACTTAAGGGGTAAGCTAAGGGTCTCTCTCTGAATAAAGGATTTAAGTTTAATGAAGAGATTCAGAAGTATACTTGGGCTATGTTACTTTTACTTACTTTCTTACTTTTTGATAATGACTGCTGAGGAGCAGAGTTCTATAGATACATAAACTCTTGCCTTAAACTAAATTAATTCAAAACAACAACAGCTCACATTTCTTTTTTTTTTTTCGGGGGGTTGGGGGACCTCTCATGGTACTTGAACTCTGGGGCTGGGCACTGTCCCTGACCTCTTCAGCTCAAGGTAAAAATATCATTAACTTTCATACCTGGGTTGGCTTTGAACCACAATCCTCAGGTCTTAGCCTCCAGAGTAGCTAGGATTACAGGCCTGAGCCACCAGCACTCACATTTCTAAAGAATTTTTCAAGTCCCATGCAGCAAGTATTCCAATTTAATCCCTGCAACTGCATAAAGGTGCTATTTGTGCCCTTTTCCATACCTTCTTCTCAGAGAATGTAGGTCTGAGGCTGGCATTTGTAAGAAAATTGTTTTATAAATTTCAAAGTACACACAAGGAGCCAGGCACAGTGGCTCTTACCTGTAATCCTAGCTACTAAGGAGGCTGAGATCTGAGGATCAAGGTTCAAAGTCAGCCTAGGCACAAAAGGACCAGAGACTCTTATCTCCAATTAACTTCTAAAAAATGGGAAGTGGGGCTTGGCTCAAGGATAGGGTGGTAGCCTTGAGCTGAAGAGCTCAGGGACAATGCCCAGGCCCAGGGGTAAGGCAGAAGCCTTGAGCTGAAGAGCTCAGGGACAGTGCTGAGGCCGAGTTCAAGCCCCACGAACCCCCCCTCCCCAAAAAACAAAGTACACACAAGCCAAGTGCCAGTGGTTCACATCTGTAATCCTAGTTACTCAGGAGGCTGAGCTCTAAAGATCTAAAGCTAGACTGGACTGAGAAGTCCCCATGAAACTCTTATCTCCAATTAAATAGAAAACCAGAAGTGGCACTGTGGCTCAAAGTAGCAGAGCACTACCCTGAGCAGAAAAGCTCAGAAATGGTGCCAAGGCCCTGAGTTCATGCCAGCACAATTAAAAAACAAGACAAGACAAAACAAAACTACACACATAGCGATTCTTTTTTGGGGGGTGGGTACTAGTTCTGGGGTAGCTCTCAGTTGAGCCACAGCTCCACTTCTAGGGATTTTTTTTTTATTTTTTATTTTTATTTTTTTTGGTGATAATTAAAGCTACTTTCCTGCCTTGGGTGGCTTGGAATTGCAATCCTCAGATCACCCTCCTGAGTATCTAAGATTAAAGATATAAGCTACCAGCACCCAGCCAACAATCTATTATTTTTTAAAAAATTAAGGGGCTGGGAGTTTGACCTAATGGTAGATTACTTGCCTAGCTTGCACAAAGACCCAGATTCAATTCCTCGATACCACATACATAGAAAAAAGCTGGAAGTGGTGCTGAGGCTCAAGTGGTAGAGCACTAGCCTTGAGAAAGTCCAAGGACAGTGCTCAGGCCCT
Organism: Megascapheus bottae; assembly: GCF_031878675.1. NCBI lineage: Eukaryota > Metazoa > Chordata > Mammalia > Rodentia > Geomyidae > Megascapheus > Megascapheus bottae. The sequence goes on from NC_143511.1 coordinate 82,093,886, forward strand.
GAGCTCAAACCCAGAACTGGCAAAAAAAAAAAAAAAAAAAAAAAAAAAAATTCAGCAAGGCCAGGAACCACTGGTTCACACATGTAATCCTAGCTACTCAGAAAGCTGAGATCTGGAGATCATAGTTCAAAAACAGCCCAGACAGGAATGTCTGCAAGATTCTTATTTCCAATAAACTTAAACTCCAATAAACTAGCAGAACAAGCCAGAAGTGGCACTGTGACTTCAAGTAGTAGAGCGCAGAGAGGCTTAGGGACAGTGCCAAGACCCTGAGTTCAAGCCCCAAGATTGGTTAAAAAAAAAAGTCACTGAACTCACTGTTTGCATAGATTTTAATGTTGCATAACTCATATGACAGTCTTCATATAAAATCTTTAAATGAATATTGGACAAGAATTCAAGTCCTAATTCTGTTATTTGCGCAATTAACTTCCCATCTCTAAGGTTTAATCACTCAATATTTGAGGGCCTACTGTTTACTAGGCACTTTCTAGCTTCTTAACTATACAGATTCAATGAAGGCAATTTCTGCCCTCATGGAGCCCTAATTTCATACCTATATATTTGACGTAGCACTTCTAACTTCATTAGGTGGTAGAAAATGTTTTATTATAATGAGCTCTTACTGGACTCACTTCTAGTTTAAAGAAATAATCATTATTACAGCAATACTGAGTGAAAGAAACTACAATTCTAAAAGACTCTCTGTCTCTTTGTCTCTGTCTGTCTCTGTCTCTCCCCAGTTTGGGGGCTTGAAATCAGGGCCTGAGCTGTCCTTGGGCTTTCTCCAGGCTAGAGCTCTACTACTTGAGCCACAGCACCACTTCTGGCTTTTTTTTCTATGTATGTGGTACCAAAGAATCAAAACTGGTCTTCATGCATGCTATGCAAGCACTCTACCACTAGGCCAAACTCCTGGCCAAGTTACACTAACTTTATCAAATCAATTTAAAAAGTATATTGAGAACTGGGAATGATGGTATAGACCTACAATCCCAGCACTCAGCTAAGGTACAAGTTTAAGGTCAGCATGGGCTATGGAGCTAACACATTAAAATGCTGTAAGGAAATTGAACACAGGAAAAGGTGGTTCTGCAGAGTGCTATGAAGAAGCTGACACTGCCAGTCTCCCAGGTTTAAGCATCTACCCAGAAAGAGTACCCATAGCAGGCTCAAAGACATCAGCTGTAATGAGACACTTGCATTGAAAACATTTCAGACTTTCTGCATGGCTAGATCATGGGACCTTGCAGGCTGATCTTTCTTGCAAGAGCACCCTCTTCTGAGACCTTTGATCACAGGCTGAATGCATCCTCTTTAGAAGCTTTCACAGCATGGGATGACCCTTGGGATCCTTATGGAAAGATGAATTCCTAAACAAATATACTATCTGGAGTACACAAAAATGGAACTTGGCATAATAACACAAAAAAAGGCAGGGAGGAGAAGGGAAGTGGGAGAGGGAGGGAAGCAAGGAAAGGAGGAAGAGAAGAGAAAGAATTAAAATTTTTAATAATTCAGAACAGGGGCTGGGAATGTAACTTAATGGCCTAGAATATAAGAAGCCTGGGTTCAATTCCTCAGTACCACATAAACAGAAAAAGCCATAAGTGCTGCTGTATCTAGCTTTGAGCATAGAGAGGCTCAAGGACAGAGCTCAGGCCGAGTTCAAGCCCCAGGCCCAGAATAAAAAGAAATTGAGAACAGAGATGGGCATGGGTAACTCAAGACTGTAATCCTACTGACTCAGGAGGCTGAGATCTGAGAAACACTGTGCAAAGCCAGCCCAGGCAGAAAAATCCTAAGACTCTTATCTCCATTAAAATGTTAGAAGTGGAGTTATGATTCAAGGTCACCAGCCTTGAGCAAAAAAAAGCTAAGGGACAGCAACTCTGGCTCTGAGTTCAAGCCCCAAAATTCGGGGTGGGAGTGGGGGAATAGAGGGAAATAAAGATTAAAGTAGCAGAGAGCCAGAAGTTTGGCCTAGCAGTACAGTGCTTGCATAGCATACCCAAAGCCCTGGTTCAATTACTTGGTTAACACATACACAGAAAAAGCCAGAAGTGGTACTGTGGCTCAAGACCTAGAACTCTAGCCTTGAGAAAGCTCAAGGACGGTGCCCAGGCTCTGAGCTCAAACCTCAGAAATGGCAAAAATAAATAAAAGCAGATCAAAGATCTATTCAAAGTGACCCAATTTTTGTTTAATCAGATACTTAAACGACAAGCATTATACTAAACAATAATGGGATAATTACATTGACACCACTTACCATACACTCATAGAAGTAATCTAAACATACAACTGTAGTATTGCACATCCACTTAATGTGATAACAAATAATACAATTTTTTCCAAAGGTATATAATAGATAAATTCTAGGTAAAACTTAAGGTCTAATGGGGAGGGGGGGGAGAAGAGAGTAACAAAAGCACAGGTGCAGTTCAGAAAAAAAAACTATATATTTTATCTATACATACACACAGAGAAATAAGAAAAAATAGGAAGAAACATTAACAGTAGGTATTACTTTTTTCTCTTCTTTGTAATTTTTTTTTTTTTTGGTGAAGAACTTTCACCCAGATTTTTTTTTTATTGTAATTAGTAAAAGGGTTACATGATATTTGCCAGATAGAAGGTGCATTAATTCACATACATTGATACCCTTTCACATGTCTTGGTACCCGTTTCCCTCCCCCTCTTCTTTGTAATTTTTTTAATTTTATGCATACCTCAAGAATTAATTACCAAGCAAGATACTGAAATTTTAAAGATGAATAGTAAAATATACATTAGAATAATCTGCCAATGTGTTAAGTGCCTCAAACTTTTTAGTATATATATTTTTATTTGCCATGAGAATAACGTACTACAGTATGCAAAAAAAAATTCTAAGACTAAAACACCCACACAAGTTTATAGAACAAAATGTATACTAAGTCTTCCAATTAAAGACCCATAAAGTAGTTTCAGTGCTTTCTAACCCACCTTCTCACAGCAGGGATTTAATCCCTCCAGGGGGAAGCAAACAAACATCAAGAAAAGATTATGCCCAGACAATAATACAGTATAGGCTTATATCTAAGTTTGCCCAGATACTTTGGCACACATTAGAGATACAGATCCAAAGAACAAAAGACTTAGTAATAGGACAGATTCTTTGCAATCATCTGAAGCAAAAATAATGCAGCAAAAAGTATCAGGAAGGAAGTGGCGCTGTGGCTCAAGGGGTAGGGCAGTAGCCTTGAGCTGAAGAGCTCAGGGACAACGCCCAGGCCCAGAGTTCAAGTCCCACGACTGACAAAAAAAAAGTATCAGGAAAAGACAAACATACTAAGTCTTATTAAATACAAGAAGGTTACAGAAGCAGAAAAAGTTGTCTATAATCAAATATTCAATAATATCTTATTCATGGGTAACAGCAAATATGAAATCTAATACATTTCCCAAAAAAGTAAGCAGAACCAGTTCATTTGTATACTGAAACTTTATTTATAAAATCTTTAGACGTCATAATGAAATTTCTAAGTAGAACTAAGATATCACTTATCTCTTTTATGGATGACACAAGATATTCCTCAATTGATAGACCAAAGAGCTGTCTTTTAAAGTTAGAAATATTCCTCATCAGCCTTTCTCACATGTCACTAATTTTTAAGTATTATTTGAAATACCTGATCACTGTATAAAGTATGTTTTTATTAGAGATATAACATACCTTAAAAGTTAATAAAAACCAGGGCCAGGAGTTTGGCCTAGTGGTAGAGTGCTTGCCTAGCATGCATGAAGACCCAAGTTTGATTACTCAGTACCACATACATTGAAAAAAGCTGGAAGTGGTGCTGAGACTCAAGTGGTAGAGCTCTAGCCTTGAGAAAGTCCAAGGACAGCGCTCAGGCCCTGAGCTCAAGCCCAAGACTTGCCAAAAAAAAAAGAAAAAGAAAAACAAGCAAAGCACGGGCCGGGAGCATGGCCTAGTGGTAGAGTGCTTGCCTAGCATGAATGAAGCCCTAGGTTCAATTCCTGGGTACCACATGCACACACACACACACACACACACACACACACACACACACACACACACACACACACACACACACACACAATGGAATTCTACATTCTACATAATGGCATTTGCAGGGAAGTGGATCAATCTAGAGTGAATCATGTTGAATGAGACAAGTCAAGACCAAAGGAACAAAAGGCACATGGTATCCTTAATATGTGGCTATTAGATCCAAACAGTACAAGAGCAGGGACTCAATATTTGCATACCCAATGCTATGGATATGGTATTGGAAATATAAACACAACTACATAGACATAAAAATCTATGGCTCTATAGACTTAAGTTTTATTACATAGATTAGCCTAATTTTGATTATGTTCTAAAATTTAAGTGCCAGTGATTGTATATATAGATTCCCTTCTTGAATACTTCTTTGTTAAATATGTCATTTGAAATATGATGTAAAAATCAATGTTAAGGGCCGAGAGTTTGGCCGAGTGGTTAAAGTGCTTGCCTAGCATGCATGAAGACCCGGGTTCGATTCCTCAGTACCACATATAGAAAAAAGCCAGAAGTGGTGCTGAGGCTCAAGTGGTAGAGCTCTAGCCTTGAGAAAGTCCAAGGACAGTGCACAGGCCCTGAGCTCAAGCCCAAGACTGGCAAAAAAAAAAAAAAAAAAAAAAAAAATCAATGTTAATAAATTCTTTAATCTAAAAAAAAGTAGAGGTTTTCCAAGTCCATGTTTCAAGCATTTCCTTTCAGTTTAGCAGCAGAGAATTCCCTTTCTGTTAGCTTCCATCCTATAACCTAATTCTAAGCCTTGCTCATTAGTAAGGTATCTGTGACAGATGAAAACTAAGACCCAATGATTACAATGAATAAAGCTATACTGCAAGCCTGCTAAGGCAGTGACTCAGTTCAAACTCCATTCTTGTGATGATATGGGCATAAAAAGGAAAAACACACTTAAAAGTATAGTTTACTTAAAAATGCTAACAGTTCATTAAGATTATTGACATATTTTCCATGCATGTGGTGGTTTATACAATAAATACCATGTTATAATTGAATAAGCAAAGTACCTGAAAGACTGCCACCTGTCCTAGGATAGGCCACTTCCACATATACTTCAAATGTGGTTTCTGGGTTTTGCCTACAAAAGAAATAGATAGTGATTATTGGCAAAAATTGAATACGTATCATCAGCAAAACATTAAGGAATGGTATAAGACAGATCTTGATTAAAATCATTAGTTCCACAACATAACAAACAAGCTTCTTTTAAACTACAATCTTCCTGATCTAACTAAAAGTATCTAACTAGAAGAACTGGTGGGAAATGTAAGAAAAAAAATTATCTAGGCATGATATATAATAAGAACTATTACTACAATGTGACAGTCATTATTTCTGATTTACACAGCTGAATCCCCAAAGCCATCAGCAGAATTTTGAGGCAATTCAGATTAAGGTGATGCTAGTACAATGAAGCACTCTCTTCCACACCCCAGGATAAAATACTCCATAACAAAATTAACTTAGCTATGTAGAAGTTTTAACGACTGAATTGAGAACCAGTATCCTATAGTAGAAGATGAAGATGAAGTGTCAATCTACATTGAAGATACAAAGGGACTTTCACCAGTACCGGCACTGGCATATGCTAATGTTCACTGTTATACTCATTTACTTTTTTATGTGATAAAATATGTTTCTTTATGTTTTTATAATCTTGTCTTATATGATAAATATTTACATGTTTCAGAATTCTTTCTAAATGGTAACAATATTGTAGTTATATTGTGTTTTCTGTTTAATTTTAGAACTACAGTAAAGATGTTATAGATTAAATATTCAGCAGAAGATACTATACTTTCAAATATCAATAACAAATCTATTTGAAAACTGATAATAAAGCTCAATAAGAAACTTTGTGTTACTTTGTAGTATTTTTTTTTTTTTTTTGGCCAGTCATGGGCTTGAGCTCAGGGCCTGAGCACTGTCCTTGGACTTTCTCAAGGTTAGAGCTCTACCACTTGAGCTTCAGCACCATTTCTGGCTTTTTTCTATGTACCGAGGAATCAAACCCAGGTCTTCGTGCATGCTAGGCAAGCACTCTACCACTAGGCCAAACTCCCAGCCCCTGTAGTATTTATTTTAAATTTAAAGAAATGCTTTGAATTTTCCAGTAAAGCCTACTTTCCAAAATAACTACGCTATCTCTTAAATTCTGTTTCACTGACTTTCACATCAATTTTGATTTCTGATGCTTTCTCATCTCTTACTATAGCATTATACAAGTGCAAATGGCAGCATTTTTCTCCCTAATATACAAAATAATGGTTTATCTAATAAATAATGTCACCTTAGATTTTTTATGATAATATGTCCTCTATTTCCTCAGAAAAATAATTTGATTTTTATGGTAATATGTCCTCTACTTCCTCAGAAGAATAATTCATTTTCTAAACTGGGAAGCTAGTTAGGAAGAATATTTTTTCAATGAACAGAAATGTTAAAAAGCTTTACATAAGTACCTTGAAAGAGAGGGCTGCACTCAAATTCAAAACACTTAAATATACCTTGTCAAATACACCAAAAAAATAAACAAATAAATCAAAAATTAAATCAGAATATCTTGCTCAAAAAGATTTCAAGAAATCCTTAAAAAATCTTTCCCTGTGAGAAAGTACAAAATGACTGGCAAAGGTGGCATCCTTTGGCACCAAACATTTGTAGAAAATACCATGTACAGACATTCCTTCCAGTCAAGACCACAAGGTAGGCTCTCAGGTCATCTTTCATAAATAATAGATAATATAATTTGTAAGCCTTCAGGAAAACTTCCAAATCCTGAAAATAGTTTTCTTCAGACTATTTGGCAACTAATTCAATTTCATCTCAGAATTTCATTCATCTGGATTAAAACTGTTTTCAAAATGTGCTCTGCATGTCCTTGGAACCCCACGGACACTCTTCAGAACTTCTATACTTTTTCACTCAAAAACTAGTTATATAAATTTGGTTTTATGCCTTCTTAAAAATGAAATAAAACATAAACGTAAGGTGTTATATTCCAAATTTTAAAACACTAAAGATATTTCATATAGATTTAATACTTCTAAATGAAGAATGCCCTATCTTTGTTTCTCTACTTGCCCTTTTTATTTAACACACCTCAACCAAGCTTCTGAATCCACTCACTGAAACTTGTCAAAGATGCCAAAAAAAAGCCTCCACATGGCTAACAGGTGCTACCATAAACAATTTCTGATGTTTGTTTAAGCCTTAGTGTTTCACAAAGCTGATGGATTTGCCCTAGTCCTTGAAAATGCCATTTTCTCTTTCCTTCCAGGCATCATACTCTTCCTTCCTCCCACTGCTTCTTTGCCAATTCCTTCTCTTGTAAGCTGTCCTGTTCAAAAATTAAGTCAAGAGGACTCTGTCTACACTTACTATTTAGATTATCTCATTCAGTACTGCGGCTTTCATTACTGAAGTAGATGCTGACAAGCCCCAAAATCTTATCTCCAACCTAACCTCTTACCAGACTCCAAATTCTGTCAGTTCAACATTTTCTCTTAGATAACTAATAAGTATTTCTAATTTTAACAAACCTTCTAATTTCCCCAAACCTTTATCTCCTAAACTATATCAGTTCTTCAAACTGGCAAAGCAGATTTATCCTTGACTCAGTGCTTTATAGGGCACCTTCAGCAGCAAATTCCATTGACTGCCATCAAAATACCCCAAGCACCTCAGTTTCCCAGCACCCATAATACTAGCATCCTTGATAGATCACCTTTATCTCACCTCAATTACAGCACTGCTCACCTGATGGGTCTCCATATTTGAACCCCACCACTCATGATTTTACCCCAGAGTTTAGCAAACAGTAATGCTTTCATGTTATGTGAGCCCTCTGCTAAAACATCCTCAAAGGTTTCCACATATTCATTCTTCTAGTTCTACAGCTAGATCGTGGTACACAGCTATATGGAGGCACTCAATACCATTGAACTGAACGCTTAAAAATGGTTAAAGGAGCCAGGTGCCTGTGGCTCTCCCCTATAATCCTAGCTACTCAGGAGGCTGAGATCTGAAGATCACAGTTTGAAACCAGCCCAAACAGAAAAGTTTATGAGACTCTTATCTCCAATAAACTACTCAGAAAAAGCTGGAAGTGGTACTGGACTCAAGTGGTAGAGCACTAGCCTTGAACACAGAGAGACTCAAGGAGGACAGTGTCCAGGCCCTGAGTTGAAGCCCCATGACCACCAATAACAACAACAAAAGGTTAAAGCAGAACAACTTTATGTGCATTTTTCCACATTAAAAAATAAAGGGAAAAGAAAACTTATAAAAACTACATGATCTGGGATTTTTCCACTTTTCAGACTTATTTAGCCATATCTATTGAACTCCAGCCACACTGGCCTCTCCCACCACTCAAGCACACCAAATTTATTCCTGTTTTATGGTCTTTTATATTGATCTTCACCTAGATAGCTCCTTGTAATTCAATACTAAACTTATACTGCCCTCCTTAGAAATAACTTTTCCATCATACTATGTATCTTTTATTTTCTGAATTATACTTATCCCCAAACCTTGGTAACTTTAGTCAAGCTTCCTCGGCTGGATGAAAGCAGCTATGGTGTCATAGCATGTAATGATTCCTTAATATCTGACCAAATAAATACTCCATCTCCACCTCCAGAGTTTATACAGTAGGACCCAAAACTTAGCACTTCTAGCAAGTATACTTCTCATACTGTTACAGCTAGACTGGTGAACATGTTCTTAAGAATAATTAACGTGGCCAGGTACTGATGGCTCATGCCTATAATCCTAGCTACTAAGGAGGCTTAGATCTGAGGATCACAGTTCAAAGCCAGCCCAAACAGGAAAGTCAGTGAGACTCATATCTCCAATTAACCACAAGAAAACCAGAAGTGGCACTGTGGCTCAATGTGGTAGAGTGCTAGCCTTTAGCTGAAGAGCTCAGGGACAGCATTCAGGGTTCAAGCCCCATGACTGACCAAAAAAAAAAAAAACATTAATGTAGATTAATGGAGTTCTTCCAAATAATCTGGGACATATAATATAAAACAGAGTGTTCCTCACTAGTCCATCAACAGTACTTAGTCAATGAACAGTACATTTCCAAAAAAAGAGGTGTTTAAAGAATGATGCTTATCCCTCTTCTCTTGCTATTGTTATTGCATCATTCCACAATGAGCAATAAACAATAAGCCATTTTAAGATACTTACACAGTTCAAATAGGTGTCAGAGTTCTATTACATGGATCTGAAAATTAAAACAGTATCTTTAAAAAAAAAAAATGGGAGAAGGGGTTAGGAACATACCCTAATGGTAGAGTGTTTGCCTGGCATGCATGAAGCCCTGGATTCGATTCCTTGGTACCACATATACAGAAAAGCCAGAAGTGGTGCTATGGCTCAAACAGTAGCATGCTAGCCTTGAGGAAGCCCAAGGGCAGTGCCTAAGCCCTGAGTTCAAGCCGAATGGACTGGCAAAAATAAAGGCATAAAAAATTAAGAAAAATAGTGAAAAACAAAAATGCTAAGAACAACTTGGTCTATAACTATAAGCTGTAGTAATGCATATCTTTAATTGTTTACATATTGCCTCATAAAAGCGGTGGCTAATGTGTGACAAGTTATATAATGTAACAAATATACGTAAGTTATTTTAAGGGTCAGGGAAGCCAATGCAGATAGAAGCAGCTTGTATTCCCCTGCAAATCAAAATATAAATGGAAAATATTTTTTTTGGCCAGTTATGGAGCTTGAACCCAGGGCCTGAGCACTGTTCTTGGACTTTTCTCAAGATTAGAGCTCTACCCTTGAGCCTCAGCACCACTTCTAGCTTTTTTCTAGGTATGTGGTGCCAAAGAATCGAACCCAGGTCTTTGTGCATGCTAGGCAAGCACTCTACCAGTAGGCCAAACACCCAGCCCGAAAATACTTCTTATAAATGCAAATGGTCAAACAATTCTTTGTACTGTCATTAAATCTGTAAATAATGAACACTGAATCAACTTCAGGAGACCACCTTGAGACTGCTTGTTCCCCTATTACTGTTCAAGAAACTTGTATTTTTAACTACTTGGCTAAAGGAGCTGAAAATCCTATTTCTGCGCTATTAACACTCACTACTAATTTAGAACATGCAATGATGCTGAGAATACCATAGTCAGAGCCAATTTTCCAATATGGACCCAAGTTTTCCCAGACCGCTTTATGATATATCTTAACATATTACCATGGAAATGTCCTGGTTCTGCCATGATATCACATTATTAATTGCCTTATATTCCTAAACACTCCAAGATCTGAAACCTTGCTCACCTGCCTAGTGTATTTTTTGCTACTGCCCTACCTCATGCAATCTTGCAGTCCAACCACTTGTAGCTCTTCAAACCATGCTCCAGTTCTGATAATACCATTACCATATTACTCTTACCATTTCTTGAGCACTTGTATGTATTATCTCGGGAATTCCTCAACAATCCTATAAATATTAGCCCAGGTCCTCAACACCCCTGTAAGTAGTACCAGTCCCAGGTTAGAGAGGAGGACAGTAAAGTTCACAGAGGACAAACATACCCAAAGTAAAGAAACAAAAGAACTATCATGAACCAAACTCCTAAGGCACCATTCCTGTTCCAGGTTTATTCAGCTGCTGTTCTGCAAGGTACGGATTTGTGTGCGTGTGAGCACATGCGCACGTGTGCATAGCAACGATCTTAGAGCTTCAACTCAGAGCTGAGCTTTTCTATTCAAGGCTACTGAGTGCTCTTTGTGGCACTTTACACTGCAGCTCCATTTCTGGTTTTTTAAATAGTTAACTGGAAATCAGAGTCTCTTGGACTTTGCTGTCTAAGCTGGCTTTAAATCATGATCCTCAGATCTCAGCATTCTGAGTAGCCAGGATTATAGGCATGAGCCACCAGTGCCTTATTTACCAGCCTCTTTCAATTCAAACCCTTATGTATCAAGCCTAGGCTCCAGCATTTCTTCCTCTTTGGGAAATTTTCTGTACCCCCATTCAAAGCTCAACCTGGGTTAAGTGCCCTTTCTTACACTGCCAAGATACCCTGTGCTTCCCACTCTCCAAGCCCTTGCCACATTTAACCCAGTACACTTATGGTTATTTGAGGGACTTTTAAAAATCCTGATGGCCAGGATACACCCTGGACTAATTAAATCAGAATACCCGGGCATCTGTAGTATTATTTTTAATGTCTCAACTAAAATGGTCACTGCCACTACTGTGTCTTCGATTAAGTATCTGTCTCTCACCAGACTGGTAGCTCCTTGAGGGCAACAACTGCGTTTTCTCATAACCTAGTCTACACCTGGAGCAATAAATGTTTCATGAATCCATTTTCTTCCAAGATCTGACATGGAGTTTCCAGCTTCTCTGTCTATGGCAAGAAGTAATTTACAAAATACACACTTTCACCTATTACTCATTAAAGATGTTTTCATTTAGAGGTAAATATGTGAATAAGTCATACCTTCTGACAACAGCCTCTGCTCTTAAACAGGGAAAAATGACAGACACAAATAACTACAATGTGTTTGAAAGAAGAGAAGTCTGCTCAGTTCTTGCTTCCAGGAGAATGAAGGCTGAGAGAAAAACAAGAGAGCATTCCTATTCAGTATCTTTCTGCTGAGCACAATTCTCAGTGATTCACTGGAAGAGTCTCAGTGCTCAGGACCATGTTCTCAAAATGATTAAGGACACTCAGCTTGAAGTCATGAACAAAGGCTTTGACAATTTTCAGGCAGCAGGAATTGCTTAATGGTTGGGGTTTTGTTTTTTTGTTTTCCCAAAACATGAAGCTATTGATCACTCTGCTGGATCATCAGCTTTCAATTTAGGATCTACTTTGCTCGCTTACCAGATAAGGAGAAATACAAGCTCTTCACAAAATGAAACTGGACTGCAAGTGTAATGTAGAACTACAGACCTGAAACACACAGTATTAGGATATCTCATTCACAACCTCCACAGCTTCAGGCCAGCTTCGGCACAGAGCTTCTGCAGTTATAAGCTCAGATGTCAGGGGGCTACAGTATAATATTTTAAAATTCTTCCCAACTGCACTGTCTCAATGTTGATAACAGAAACAGTATACACGTCAGAGCATGCTAGCAAACATCACCTAATAAATATTGATTCCTTTAAGCTAAACAAACAAGCAAGAAGGTAGTGTTAATATTTCTAACAAGTCTCCATTTGTTTCAATAGACTCTGAAATTAAAGCCGTTTTTCAAAGCTGAAAATACTGTATCAAAGGGTGCTTTCTAACCAGTAACAAGTTAACACCTTCATAGGAGAATGAAGTCATTGTTGAGACTTGTTAAAAGTGATTAACTTACTTGGGTAATTATACAAACAAGTCATTTCAAGACTTTACACTCAACTTTTCATTTCTAATAATGTTCTCAAAATCAGACTGATACAAAGAAACTAAGACAATGCTATGAAAGGAGATATAGACTTTTGCCTTCCATATTATCATTATGAAGATTTTTAAACCGTTTCGGCAACCAAGGAAACTGTATAGTGAGCTTCAGCTGCATTTCAAGTAGAGAGTCTGGGCACCCCTCAGCAAGGTGCCATGTTTCATAGTCTCAATAAACTCTCTCATAGGCCAACCAAAAACATAAAATCTAGGCTTGACAATAATAATGCAGTTTCCAAAGACAGTATATCATTACAGATAAACCCATTTGTCCTTAAAAGTAACACCCCCTCCTTAATCTGTCTTCTTTCCTTTCTGAACAATTTAGTCCTGAAGCTACTACGTAGACAGAGAAAAATGGATGTCCACCTAGTGATGGGCCAGTGTGGGAATTCCATCTCACACTGGCCTAGCTTGAGATGTCCAGTCTAAGTGGATAAGGAAGTTCACATGCAGGGAACAGCCTGGAGTAGGGAGCTGGAGACAGAGCAGTGTGAGAGGATTATGAAAGCACAGGCATAATGTGGGAGACACATAAGGGCAGCTTATAACATAGGGTGTCAGTCAAATAGAATGAGGAACATGTCCATAAGCGTAAGGAAACTTTGAATGGAAGCTCAAACAGACCTAAGAAGATTGTCCAGGATAGAGTCTGGATCCCAGCAGGCAGGAAAAGGGGCAGAAAAACACCAGCATAGCCGTTGTGACTCCAAGAAAGCAAGGTGAATGAGGAGAGCATATAGGCTGGACGAGTAGAGCCAGGGTACCTACTTTGAGCCCAATAAAGGAAAGCTTAAAGAAAACTGGTATCTCATAACTGAAGTTAATTGCAAAATGAGATGAGTTCTATGAAATTAGACTTAAACCAGAGATGCAAGTATGAACTTACTACCAGAGAATTAAAATGTAAATAACATTATGTATTTCCTGGCTCTGCTGGGAGAGTTTGGGCGCAGTAATACTCCAATAGCAATGAGCACATCAAGTACTCAAACCCTGGTTTCTAAATACAAATCCGCTCTAAAGGGAACTAGGACTCCTTGGAAAAATAGCTAATTCTAGCAATGGGCAGAGAAAGTACAAGATGAACTTGGAACATCTTATTGTGCCAGAAAACAAACAAGTATCCAAAGAATGATAAGGACATAGCAAAAGAATACAGGAGCTAGCTTGAAAAGGCTTCTACTGGCCAAATCTAGAAATAAATTAAGCATCAGAATCAATTATATTAACTGATTCTTACCTGCTGTATAAAACAGGAAACGTAAGTTTACATTGATATACAAATGAATAAATTGGAAGTTTAATAAAAAAAGTACTGGTATAATTTCAAAGTTCTATCCCACAAAATACTTATTAAATATAAGAAGGAAAACAATAATTTCTCAGTGGAGACATTTGTCAAAAACTACCTTAATCAAGGCATCAAAATAATTGCTAGATTGCAATGGGAAGAATACAGCATCACTTCGGTGATGTCCTTGTCAGAGATGCTTAATCTGAGAAAATAAACTCCAACAGAGGCACCTTCCAAAAATCAAAAAACACCCAGCCTATAATCTTCAGAGTCAAGGTCTTGAAAACCAAGGAAAGCATGAACATCTCATTCAGCCCTAAGAACCAGAGACAACTGGATGCAACAAGTAATTCTGAACTGGAGCTGCAGGCTATCAGGAATGACTCTGGGACAACTAATGAAATCCGAATAAAGTCTAAGGATGAAAAAATAGTAAAATAAAACAGTATTAATTTCCTAAATGTGATAGGAGTACGTGTGTGTGTGTGTGTGTGTATGTGAAAGAGAGAGAGAGAGAGAGAGAGAGAGAGAGAGAGAGAGAGAGAGAGAGAGAGAGACAGAGAGAGAGAGAGAGAGAGAGACAGAGAGAGAGACAGAGAGAGAGAGAGAGAGAGAGAGAGACAGAGAGAGAGACAGAGGGAGAGAGGGGGGAGAGGGAGAGACAGAAAAGCACACTGACAGGGTCATGGGGCAGCAAGTCAGCATCTCACTCTAAACTGTTCCTTTATTCTTTCCTCTTTATACTACACTGGCAATTTTTTTCTGATCCTCATTGCTTAAAAACACCTTAAGAAAAACAATCATTCATTAATACTAATATCCCTAACCTACTTTTTTTCCAGTGCTTTTTTGTAGTGTATGTTTTATAACAAGACTCCAATCTAAACTTCAGAAGACTTAGGCTCAAATTCCAATTGATTTCTGACTACAAGTTTTTTAAAAAGCTAAATGGCATTTAACAGTTAAGTTTCTTCTCTAACAAGAGATGACTTCTGCCTTGCACATCTGAAAATTCAAGGATCAAATGAAAGAAAAAAAAATGCTTTCTAAACTGCAAGGTGAGAAATGAATGTTGAGGGGTTTTTTTGTTTGTTTTGTAGGTCATGGGGCTTGAACTTAGCCTGAGCTCTTCAGCTCAACCTTGAGCCAAGCCTCATTTTTCATTTTCTAGGGTTCATTGGAGATAAGAGTCTCAGGTCCTTTTGTTTCCAGGCTGGCTTTGAATCCTGATCCTCAGATCTCAGCTTCCTGAGTAGCTAGGATTACAGGCATGAGTCACCCACCGTACATGCCTGAAATTATTATTATTTTTTTTTTTGCCAGTCCTGGGCTTGAGCTCAGGGCCTGAGCACTGTCCTTGGGCTTTTCTCAAGGCTAGCACTCTGCCACTTGAGCCACAGCACCACTTCCAGCCTTTTTCTATGTATGTGGTACCGAGGAATCGAACCTGGGTCCTTTTGTGCATGCTAGGCAGGCACTCTACCACTAAGCCAAACTCTCGGCCCTGAAATTATTATTTTTAAAAATCTTCTTCATGGAGCCAAAGATATACAGTGGAACAAACACAGCCTACTCAATTATTAGTGCTGGCAAAACTGGGCAGCCACATGCAGAAAACTAAAAATTGACTCTAGCCTTTCTCCATGCACAAGCATTAACTCAAAATGGATCAAAGACCTCAATGTCAGACCGGAAACCTTGAAACTGCTACATGATAGAGTAGGAGAGACACTGGAACTCATAGGCACAGGCAAAGATTCCTGAACAGAATCCCAGGGTCAGAACAGATTGGAGGGAGACTCAATAAATGGGACTACCTGAAAATAAAGTTTCTGCACAGATAAAAACATAGCCACAAAAGTAGAGAGACAGCCAACCAACTGGGAAAAGATATTTACCAATAATGCATCAGACAAATGCTTAATATCCAGTATCTACAGAAAACTCAAACTAATCCCTCCCCAAACCCAACAAACCATTCATTAAATAAGCAAGGGAACTAAAGAGAGACTTATCAAAAGAAGAGATTAAAATGGCAGAAAAGCATATGAGAAAATGCTCATCATCCATGGTCACAAAGGAAATGCAAATAAAAACAACCATAAGATACCACCTTACCCCAACAAGAATGGCCAAGATTTTGAACTCAGACAATGACAGATGCTGGCGGGGTTGTGGAGAAAAAGGAACCCTACTGCACTGCTGGTGGGACTGTAAACTAGTTCAGCCACTTTGGAAAGCAGTGTGGTTTCTTAAAGAACTGAAAATAGACCTTTCCTACGATTCCGCCATACCACTCCTGGAAATCTATCCTGAACACCATAACCCAAGATATCAAGGACACCTGCTCAGCTATGTTTATCTCTGCACTATTCGCAATAGCCAGGCAATAGAAACAATCCAGATGCCCTACTGCAGATAAATGGATATAGAAAATGTGGTATATATACACAATGGAATTCTACATAGCCAACAGACAAAATAAAATAATGGCATTTGCAGGGAAGTGGATCAATCTAGAGTGAATCATGTCGAATGAAACAAGTCAAGACCAAAGGAACAAAAGGCACATGGTATCCTTAATATGTGGCTATTAGATCCAAACAGTACAAGAGCAAGGACTCAATATTTGCATACCCATTGCTATGGACATGGTATTGGAAATATAAACACAACTACAAAGACATAAAAACTTATGACTCTATAGACATAAGTTTTATTACATAGATTAATATGTATCTATGACATACAAACCCTCAGCCTAATTTTGATTATATTCTAAAATCTAAGTGCCAGTGATATATATATAGATTCCCTTCTTGAATACTTCTTTGTTAAATACGTCATTTGAAATATGATGTAAAAATCAATGTTAATGAATTCTTTAATTAAAAAAAAAGTCTTGGGCCGGGAGTTTGGCCTAGTGGTTAAAAGTTCTTGCCTAGCATGCATGAAGACCCGGGTTCGATTCCTTGGTACCACATACATAGAAAAAAGCCGGAAGTGGTGCTGAGGCTCAAGTGGTAGAGCTCTAGCCTTGAGAAAGTCCAAGGACATAGCTCAGGCCCTAAGCTCAAACCCAGGACTAGCAAAAAAATAAAAATTAAAAAAAAGTCTTCTTCATGGCCTAGTGGAAGAGTGCTCATCTAACATGCACGAAGTCCTGAGTTCGATTGCTCAGTAACACATACATAGACAAAGCAGAAGTGGTACTGTGGCTCAAGTGGCAGACCAGTAGCTTTGAGAAAGCCCAAGGACAGTGCCCAGGCCCTAAGTTCAAGCTAAAGGAGAAGAAAAAAAAAAAAATCATCTTAGCAACAATAAGCCTTATTAAAGTAATCTACAATGTCTCAAACTATTAAGTTTTTTCTTGTTTTATTATTTTGGTTTTTGTTTTTTTAGCTGTTGGTCATGGTGCTTGAATTCTGGGCCCAGGCATTGTTCCTATCCCTTGAGCCACAGCACCACTTGGTTTTGTTTTGCTTTGTCAGTTGAGGTTGGTTGGGGGGCTTGAACTCTGGGACTGGGTGCTGTCCCCAAGCTCTTCAGCTCAAGGGTAACGCCCTACCCCTTGAGCCACAGCGCCACTTCCGGTTTTCTGGTGGTTAAGTGGAGATAAGGATCTAACAGACTGGAGCGGGGAGTTTGGCCTAGTGGTAGAGTGCTTGCCTAGCATGCACAAAGACCCGGGTTCAATTCCTTGGTGCCACATACTTAGAAAAAGCCGGAAGTGGTGCTGAGGTTCAAGTGGTAGAGCTCTAGCCTTGAGAAAAATCCAAGGACGGTGCTCAGGCCCTGAGCTTAAGCCCAGGACTGGCCAAAAAAAAAAAGAGTCTAACAGACTTTAATGTCCAAGCTGGCTTTGAACCATGATCCTCAGATCTCAGCCTCCTGAATAGCTAGGATTACAGTCATGAGCCACCGCGCCTGGCTTCAAACTACTAAGTTTTTAAATACTATTACTAAAAACAATTCAGAAAATCAGAAACTAACTAAATGGAAACATTAGTCTGAGGAATAGCAAACGGATTTTCTTAAGAACAAGGGATAAATTGTACATTCAAAAAGAAATTTCCATTTTGCAACACTGATGTAATAAGTCTTTCTTCTACAAAGGAAAAAAATTCAGGCACTTAATAGCTTCTGATGTATCACTTATAGCCCCTCACATAGTGGAACGTGGATTTGTGTATGATATTGTATGGTTAACTTGGAATTCTTGGGGTTTATAGAGTTGGCTGTTGTCAAGTGCCAATGGCTTATGCTTCTAATCCTAGCTACTGAGGAGGCTCAGATCTGAGGATCTTGGCTCAAAGTCAGCCTAAGCAGGAAAGTCCAGGGGACTCTTATCTCCAATTAACCCCCAAATTAAAAAGAGAAAAAGAAGAAAAAAATCCAGAAGTGAATCTGTGCCTCATGTGGCAGACTGCCGGCCTTGAGTAAAAAAAAATCTAAAGGATGGCTCCCAGGCCATATATATAATATAAATATATATAATTTTATTTTAATGTATAGAGGTGTTAGTTATATTTGCCAGAGAGAAGGTGCACTATTTCTCACACTTTGATACCCCTTCTAATGTTTTTGTCCCCATTTCCCTCCCCCTACCCCTCTCCTCATCTTTTTTCACCCTCCTATTTCAAATAAACAAATAAACACATATATAATATATCAGGTAACAAAGTCACATACTGTAACAATATGAGATTAACCAAAGGGCAACACAAGAGAAGAGAAAAAAACATCATACAGTAAGAACAACCGTCACTCATAATTAAGGTCTTGTTTCCATGTCCTGGAGGTCCATTAATTTAGTCTCATCCTATATGGCCTTAAGTATCTAGGTTTTGAGCTATTGTTATCCTCTGCTAGAAGAGTCCTGGGTTTGTACTAATTATTACAAATGAGGGAAACCATTGAGCCTATGTTCCTTTGGGTCTCCCAGGACAACTTTTAAGCTCCAGTATAGGCATATGCACATGTAAGTGCATGTGGGCACGCATGCACGCACATACACACACAAAATACTTTATAGGCAGTAAAATAGTGTTACTACCTCTATTGTATAGTAAAAGAAACTGAGGCTAAAAAGCTAAGTGTGACTTCAACTGAATCCCAAGTTTCCCATGCATTCCCACCACACCATGCTGCCTATCTAAAACCTGGGCCAGGAGTGTTTACAATAGCAAAACTAGAAGTGGATAGGAAATAGGGCAAAGCACAGATATCTGAGAAGCTCATGAAGGCCTCATTACCTCCCCCCAGAAAATGTACCTAAATTGAAATTTTTTACATATAACTTTAAGGTATCTCAGACAACTCTTCATAGAATACATAATGAGAACTCTTACCTTTATTGATGACTTTCTTTTATATTCACATTCTTATTTAAGTCTTAGCCCAAGGCTATGAGCAGAAAGTCCCATTCCATAAGAGCAGATACTCTGCACAAGACCAAATAGTTTCTAAATATTACAACATACACATTTAAACATCAAATGTTATTCTAAGCATGTTTCATGTATTATCCCATTTATTTATCCCAAAATTCCTACTGACATTAAAGGAAGTTAAGAAAGTCTCCTAAGGTCAAATAACTTGAAAGAGAGCTGGGATAGCAACCTAGGCAGTGTGGCTATAGAGTCTGTCTCTTTTTTTTTTTTTTTTTGCTAGTCCTGGGGCTTGAATCAGGGCCTACGCACTGTCCTTGAGCTTTCTCAAGGCTAGCACTCTACCCTTGAGTCACAGCACCACTTCCAGCTTTTTCTGTGTATGTGTTACCAAGGAATCCAACCCAGGACTTTCATTGTGTATGCTAGGCAAGCAATCTACTAATAGGCCACACTTCTGGCTGGACTTCCTTTCTTTTTAATTAATTAAATGCTTATAATACACAAATGTATTCATAGTTACACAAATACTAGTACACACACAAAAGAATGTAGTTATTATTAAGTATATGAATTTGGGCAACTGCATATACTCATGTAATCTCTACTAGGTTGACCTTTTGGTTTTTTTTAATGAAACTTAGTATACGCTAAATTACTTTCCTCTTGCATACCTCCTTCAAAAACCACAGTATTTGGCTACTGTGTTACACCCTAAGGCAACTCTGTAAAAGGCTTGCAGAGCAGTGACTCAGATCAAAACATGAGCATTCTATAGGCAATCCTCTAGGCTTCCCAGAGAGTATTTACTGCCACTGCCCCCAAAAAATGTTTGGGCACCACATTCTTTATAGTCTTGGAGTCTCTTTTCTAAGATGAGCCTGCCTCTACTCTGGCCTTGATGTATTCAGACCTTAGTGAGTTTACAGCATGGATCGCAAAGCTACCATAAAATTCATGCTCTTAACACCAATTTTTTTTTTTTTTTTGCCAGTCCTAGACTTGAGCTCAGGGTCTGAGCACTGTCCTTGGACTTTCTCAAGGCTAGAACTCTACCACTTGAGCCTCAGCACCACTTCCAGCTTTTTTCTATGTATGTGGTACTGAGGTCTTCGTGCATGCTAGGCAAGCACTCTACCACTAGGCCAAATTCCCAGCCCCAACACATTTTTTTTTTTAAATCATCACTCCAGTGTCAAAGCACCTAGAACGCTTTTTTTAAAAAATAAAAAAAAAATTGTTTTGTAGTAATTAAATATCTAATAGCTTGCCCCAAGACAAAATAAAATGTGTTGTCTTCTAACAATGTCCTATTCATCAAAGATGAACCTAGACCAGTTCTAGGCAAGTAGCAGGCACTTAACAGAGATTTACTAAGTAAATGATAAGTGAATGAATGGACAAATGTCTCCTCTTTTGAGGCTTCCCCTATCTCAGCTACTCTCCACATGATCAGAAGACTTGTTTCCAAGCTCTATTTCAAAGCTTCCCAGGTGGTATGCCACTTTCTTCTTCTATGTACATATTACCACTAGACTGATATTCCCTGGGAATACAGAATATTTCTGTATTCCCAGCCCATAACAAAAGGCCTAGCTTTTAACAAGTGTAACTTTGTTAACTGAATAAAATTCTCTAAGGAGAGAGATGAAGTGACTCATGATTCATATTAAAACTTCTTTTTCCTGGAGAAATAAACATTCAAAGCTATAATAGACTCAAATGTATGTTCTATAAATATTTCTAGATTTTGACTATCATCTGAGGCATCTAAATTTACTTCACTCAACAAATATTTATGAGTAATCTAAATACATATAGATAATGGCTCTTAAGAGGAACTTACAACCTAGTCAAGGAGACAAAACACAATAAAATGTAAAGGTAAACAGGCAACTGTGAGCTGTCATAAGGAGACTAGGTGCTACATTATGGTAAAACCAAATGCCATGGGTTTGCAAATTGAAGGCTTCATTCTAAGATAAGGCTATAATTCAGATTATCTGTGGCCAATCTTCAGTGTAATCTTACCAGTCAGCAGCAAAGTAAGAATAACAGTAATGATGTATGGTATTTTCAACACAAAGGTAGTTAATTCAATTATAAAAACTGTCATTTATCTGACGCGTGTTCCTCCTGCTCTTCGGATGAAAAAAAATATAATTTTTAATAGAATTATGGTGACAGAAAATCATTTTTATATAGCTTCACAAAATGTGTATTTTTAAGTTTTTACCAGTACAAGCATTGCAAACACTGGAAACCTGTGAACTACAACAACCAAGAGAAGCATCATGAATCAGTGGGACATGAAGTGAAAGCTGCAGGATGAACAAGATCTGTCAGAGGACAGAAAGAGATCACTGTAAGCAGAAGAAAGAGTCTGAACACAACACTAGGGTATAAAAGTTCATGTCCAGTCTTAAGAACAGGACCCTGACTGATCTTGGGAAAACTATGGCTGCAAATTTCACTGTGGTGTATGCCAGCTCAAGTATACTTTGGATCTCATTAGAAACAACTATAAATAATGACTTCTCTTTATACATCACCTTCATAATAAGTTCTAAAAATTTTAAAGGATAATAACTTTTTTATTTGCAAGGGGAAAAAAGGGATGATTCAGAAGAGCCAATCAAAGCCAAGAAGCTAATATGATAACGATAGATAATAAATAAAAACTAGCTTTCTCCTGGCAATCCTTTATATAGTCCAATGCAAGCTTCATTGTCCCACTCTAATGGGGTTCCAGAAATACCAAACACAACTATGGTTCTGCCCAAGATGGAAAGCATAATAGATAACTCTCTCCCATCATTTAAACTAGAACTACAGCCAGGCACTGATGGCTCATGCCTATAATCCAAACTACTCGAAGGCTGAGATTTAAGGATCACAGTTCCAAGCCAGCCAGGGCAGGAAAGTGTGTGTGATTCTTATCTCCGATAAACTTCCAAGAAGTCAAAAAAAAAGGTTTGGCTCAAATGTTAGCATACCAGCCCTGAGCTAAAAAGCTCACAAATAGCATCCAGACCATGATAAAATAAAGTAGAATTATAAGAATGACCACATAGCCGGGCATGGTGGCTCACACCTGAACTTGAAAGAATATTTTTGTTTTTTCCTGAGTGCCAAATTTGAGAGCTCACACCTGTAATCCTAGCTACCCAGGAGGCTGAGATTTGAGGATCAAGGTTCAAAGCTAACCCGGGCACTAAAGGCCAACCCAAGCACTAAAAACTTTAGTCTGAGACTCTTATCTCCAATTAACCACTAGAAAGCCAGAAGTGGGGCTGGGCTCAAGGGGTAGAACAGTAGCCTTGAGCTGAAGAGCCAGGGACATTGCCCAAAACCAGGAGTAGTGTGGTAGCCTTGAGCTGAAGAGCTCAGGAACAGCACTCAGGCCCAGAGTCTCAAGCCCCATGACCCACCAAAAAAAAAAAAAAAAAAAAAATTGAGGCTAGTGAATTTTCCCCCCAGATCTTATATGTATGGATTTCCTTTGTGGTAATTTTTTTTTTTTTTTGGTGGGGCTTGGACTCAGCCTGGGCACTGTCCCTGAGCATTTCAGCTCAAGGCTACCACCCTACCCCTTAAGCCACAGCCCCACTTCCCATTTTTCAGTTATTAAATGGAAATAAGAATCTCATGTTCTTTAGTGCTGGGCTGGCTTTGAACCTTGATCCTCCTCAGATCTTAGCCACCTGAGTAGCTAGGATTATAGGCATGAGCTCTCAAATTTGGCACTCAGGAAGAAAGAAAAATATTCTTTCAAGTTCAGCCATAATCCAACCCTCATAAGAATTGCAACTGAATGGTCAAGCAAACCAAACAATTCAGAAATGTAAGTTGAAGTAGGCCCAGACTGAAAGTAGCTCCAAAAACATAAATCCTCTCTGGGAAAATTCACATTAACTAGCCTTATGACATTTTTCATGGAAAGTTCCAAGAAATATGAGCTTACAGACAAAAATTAGAAAGCTTTTCAAGAAATGACTATAAATAATAAATTATAAATTAAAGATGGCAAAAACGCACGTTCAAAGACTTCAAGATACTGAATTATCAGAAATAGCACATGGGAGACTAAAAGACCTAAAAAAGATTAGAGGTGACATTGATCCAAGATGCACCATACTCATAAACTGACACGTTGAACTGAAATGCCTTTGTACAACTAAAGATAATTTTTAAAATAATAAAAGAAATTCTAAATAATTAAAGGACTAAATGCAGTGGCTGACACTTATAATACCACCTATTCACCTATTCAGGAGGCAGATACTAGGAAGACAGCAATTCAAATCCAGCCTGGAGAGATAAAAGTTAGTAAAAGCCCAACTCAACCAATAAAAAGAGGCTGGTAGTATACACCTCTAATCCCAGGTATACAAGTGTGAAGACTGAGACCAAACTCATGCATAAGACCCTCTCTGTAAAAAAGAAAAATGTTTGAAGATTAAGAAACTGAAGCCAGGTGCCAGTGGCTCATGCCTGTAATCCTAGCTATTTGGGAGGCTAAGATCTGAGGATCACAGCTCAAAGCCAGCCCAGACAGGAAAATGCCTATGAGTCTCTTATCTCCAAATAGTCATTCAAAAGCCAAGTGGTGCTGCAGCCCAAGTGGTAAAGCTCAAAAGCCTTGAGCATAAAGAGGATCAGGGACAGCTGGTGCTGAGTTCAAGCTCCACAACTGACCAAAACAAAAATCAAAACAATGATGCATGCCTTTAATCCCAATACTCAGGAGGTTGAGGCAGGAATTTAAAGTCATCCTTAGCTACATAGCAAGATGTGTCTCAAAAGTCACAGAAAGGGGCGGGGAGTTTGGCCTAGTGGTAAAGTGCTTGCCTAGCATACATGAAGACTGGGATTCGATACCTCAGTACCACATATATAGAAAAAGCCAGAAATGGTGCTGTGGTTCAAGTGGACAGTGCTCAGACCCTGAGTTTAAGCCCCAGCACTGGCAAACAAAGTCACAGAAAGGTGCCAGAAGAGTAGCCTAGTGGTAGAATGCTTGCCTAACATGCATAAAGCCCTGGGTTTTATTCCTTGGCGCCACATACTCAGAAAAAGTGGGAAGTGATGCTGTGGCTCAAGTGACAGAGTGCTAGCCTTGAGCAAAAGGTGTTCAAGGACACCTAAGTTCAAGCCCCAGGACTGGCAACAACAACAACAACAACAACAAAAGTCACAGAAAATAACTCATTAATATTCCAGAAGAGAACTGAAGGAGTGAGTCCAAGAGCTGGATTTAGAAAGTTGCTTTTGATGCTCTAATAACCTCTATTTCCAAGTTCACTTTCCTTTAGTTCCTGGTTTGAATATTTAATTTTCCAAAACAGACAACAGAACACAGTCAAGCAATCCACTGATTCAGCATATAGCAAGAAAAATAAAAAGTAGTTCCCATATCACAAAAGCTCCTCTTCAATGCAGCACCTAAATAAAACCACTACATTGACAACTAACACTGTACATTTGGCTATTTTAATATCAATGTAGGATACAATCATATAATAGATTTTCTTCTAATTATCTTTTTTCACTGTAGGAATAAATTTCTACCATAGCAATTCCTTGTTATTTATCCCTTACTATATAAGTAGAGATATATTTCAGGCTATTCTGAATAGTAACAATGTGACAACCTGATAGATAAAAGGTTGGTAAAATATTAATGCATTTCCATTATATAAGCAATTATAAACTTGGTGGGCTGTAAGCTACATATACATTCAACTTTCATAGTTTTCCAAATTGTTTGTTTCTCTACTTCCATCACTAGTGCCCTGTGAATTTTTGTTGTTCTACATGACTAATTCTTTTAAGTTGCTTGCCATTTGTGAACATATCAGGTTTTTTCAGTGAAGAAATTCACCAATTTGTACATTTGTGATTTATACACTTTCCTATGTGCATAATGTTCTGATTATAAGTTCATAAAAGTAAAAATTAGAAATAAACTACAAAAATAAAAACAAAATATCAAAATAAATCTAGAAGCTCTGGTTCTAAATAAAATGTAGCAGATAAACTCCACCCTGCCAGCCCACAGATACAAAGTACATCTACAAAAACCAGGGAAGAACTCACAGAGCAGCTATTTGAGGAACACACAAAGTAAACAGCAGGTAGGCTGGAGTAGAAGCCTACAATTCAAAGTACTTCCAGCCCAGTGATGAGTTCATCAAGTTTTCCTCCATTTTCACTCAGCATGGACTCAAAGCAGTCCCAAATTTTAAGTGGGTACAATATGTGGTTCCCAGAGAAGCTATCTGATTTGGGCAGGAAAAGAAGGAAACCTACTGACTCCCGAAGCATTGAAGAAAGGATCCTTCCTCTCTAATCAGAGGAAAATGTGGCCTTACTAGTATGGGGAAAACCTCTATTTCATTCCTGTCCTCTCTGTTTTCCCACTTGAAGCATCAGGAAAACAATAAAATAAAAGGTGTAAAGCTTGGTGACATCAGAAATTGAAGAGAAAGAAGGATCTTAAGTTGGTTTTTAACTCTAGAACTCATCTCTGAGCCTATGAACAATGTATGCAGTTCTATTGGCTCTCTATCCTCACTGATGACATAGGCAGATTTTTCCATTATAGCCATTCTATTTGAAATATAAAGCCTGTTTTCTCATTGTTTTTTTAACCATTTTCCTAATGACTAATGATGATCATCTTTC
Organism: Megascapheus bottae; assembly: GCF_031878675.1. Taxonomy (NCBI): domain Eukaryota; kingdom Metazoa; phylum Chordata; class Mammalia; order Rodentia; family Geomyidae; genus Megascapheus; species Megascapheus bottae. The sequence continues at coordinate 82,119,770 of NC_143511.1, forward strand.
ATGTCTTTATTTGCCATCAGTATAACTTCTTTGATACAGTATCTACTCAGATCTTTTACCCATTTATCCTGTTGGATTATCTATCTTCTTAACAGTCATATATAGGTGATACAAGTTTTATACAAAACAGCAGTGAGAAATTGAAATAACTGATCAAACATGAGTTTTTTAGACTCTGGTTTGCCATTTGTTTCCTTAATGATGTATTTAGAAGAGTAAAAGATTTTAATTTTATTTCTGATAGTACTGAGATTTGAACTTATGGTTTCACACTGGCCTCAAATGCATTGGGTCCAGCCCTTTAGGCTAGAGTTATGAGACAGAATCTTGCCTTTTGTCCAGGTCAAACTGAACTACAATCCCCCAACTTTACACTGCTCATTGTAATAGGGATGATAGTTACAAATTACAACACTCAATTTTTCTACTGAGACTGGGTCTCACAAACTTCTTTTGCTCAGTCTGGCCTGGATCATAATGCTCCCAGTCTCAGCCTCCTGTGTAGCTGGGATGACAGACATACCATCACACCCAATTATTGGTTGAAATGGAGTCTTGCCAATTTTCTGCCAGACTAGCCTCAAACTGCAATCCTCCAGTCTCTGTCTCCTGAATAGCTAGGATTACAGGCATAAGCCACTAGCACCAAATAAAATATTTAATTTTGATAATACCCAGTGGTTAATCTGTTGTATACGGAATATCCATAAAGGAGGTAAACCAGTACTTTTTCAATACATTGGAAGGATAAAATGAGATAGGAAATGTCTCCTAGATTTTTACGTAAGAATAAATATAGCAGAATTCCACCAAGACTATCTTCAAAGAACATGGATAACCCATTATTAAACCTATTTGATTTTCCTTTATTTCTATCTCCAGTGAACTCCCAACAGTACTCAATATTATTCATGTATCTCCTTTCCCTCTAGATTCAACCTTGGACCTCACTGTGCTATAATCATTCTTAAAATAGTTCTCTTTTTTTTTTTTTATCCAAGCCAGTAAATTCCAGATCTCTGGCTTCTTCTTGGCAAGAGTGGCAGCCAACACTTAGTGATGGTCTTACTCTGTAAAGGGTCCTAACGCCCATATTCTACCTGCTTTTTATTTTTCCCTAGCCTATTACTGGTTTACACTCAATCAAACCCATTATTAGGGATCTCCAGGCCAGCTCTCCTGATCCACCAAGCTCCTATGAATGGATCTTTAACATTTCCAAAATGAAAAACATAGTATCATAGTCACCTTCACTTCAGCTTCTTTTTCCTCCCCCACAGTCAATTAATTTAATGGTTTTCCAACTACAGTACTTGAAATGCTGTAGGTTTCAAAGTTTAAGTCCAAAAATGGTCTTTCCCCAATTTGCATGAAAAAAAGGTAATATAATTTTAGGTTTTATTAGTATAAATTTTTCTTAAACTTTCCTCACCTGCTACTCTCGGTCTATTCTAGAATGTAATATAAAATAGTGTCTGTTGGGGGGGAGGATGTAATTTGAAGTTTAATGTATAAATATTTCATAGTATTCCACAGAATACCATGACTTTTAGGTATTTCAGCAACTGAACATGTTTAAGCACCACTGAACTAATAATTTGCAACTTATATTCCTACTAAATTGTTCTTTCCTGTGCAATGTGAAACTTTTTCTATGAGGAAGTCAGACCAAGGTGGGAAGGTCAGACCAATTTACCTGAGAAAATACTAAGGGGTCGGGGGAAGAAGGACATCAAGAGATTATAAACTTCTTCCTCAATTCTAGGCTATATCTACCTATCCTGAGGCACCAAAGAGAATAACCAGCTTACAGGTAGAGTAGAAATAACTTTCAATGATTAGTGTAAGAATGGCTGACTTTGTATTCTAGTCACAATTGAGACAACCAGAGCTGCCACCTTCAGCTAAACCAGCACATTCTGGATTGTCATTCTCTGCTGATTTTCAGTATTTACTCTACAGACATAGTGTAATAACATTAGCCTAAGAAAAACAGCAGAAATATAAATATTTATAATCCCAAAGGAGATTGCTAAAGCTACATGATTTGGGGATTATCAGTTAGGTGGAATTATCATAAACAAAGAGAATTAAATACATAAAAACATTACAGATTATACTCAAGAATGAAACTTAGTCAACACTAAACTTCTTCATTAAGCACTCAAAATATCATTTGGTTACTTAAAACACATTAACTGAGTACCTACTACTTGTCAAGGTTTAATAGTGAGCAAGACATTCAAGGTACCTCACTTTATGAAGGTCGTAGACGAAAGGAAAAACAATAACAATAATAGTCAAGGCTAAGAAACATGGTGCCAAAGTATAGGTGAAGGCTTAAAGGGATGTTCAGATAAAGTTTCTCAGCCAGAGCTCTATTTGACCTGAAGCTTAAAGATGAAGAGAAGCCACTACATGTGTCTGTGTGTGTGGTGAGAGACAGACCAGCTACAGATTGAAGAAGGTGCTCTACCATCACCCACAGGCCCAAAGAACAGTGTGTAAGTTCCACCTGTAGCAAAGAGCAAATTTACAGAGTTCTTCTACTCAAGTCATATGAAAAATGAAAAACCTATTTAAAATGGTGCTAATGAGAGGGAAATGAACATCTCTTTTCAAAAATCTCCAAGAAAATGTGATTCAGAAAAACATTTTTTTTTTTTTTTTGCCAGTCCTGGGATTTGAATACTGGGCCTGGGCGCTGTCCCTGGGCTTCTTTTGCTCAAGATGGGCAATCTACCACTAGAGCCACAACACCACTTGCAGATTTTTTTAGTAGTTTACTGGAGATAAGAATTTCATGAAGTTTCTGCCTGGGCTAGCTTTGAACTGTGATCCTCAGATCTCAGCCTCCTGAGTAGTTACTATTACAGTCATCATTACATAGGAACAAAAAACTACAAGAGAAAATTTAAAAATAGAAAAATAACCTGAGTACTCACTTAAAAGGGAAAAGCCAACATAACTTGATTCCAAAATAAGAATAAGAAAGGAAATCATACCCAAATCTCATACATATACAGATGCAAACATAACATAAACAAAATAATGATAGTTAAATGAAGCAATGTCCAAATAAAAAGATAACATGACTAAGAAGGGTTATCTCAAGAATGCAAGGTTGGTTTAACATTTGAAAATAAACATAAATCATGGTGGGGGTGGAGAGGGATGTGATTCATATATCATCATAAAAAATACAGAAAAAGCAACTGATAAAAACTCAACTACCAGGGCTGGTAATGTGGCTTAGTAGTAGAGTGCTCACCCAGCAAGCATGAAGCCCTGAGTTCAATTCCTCAGTACACCATATAAACAGAAAAAGCCATAAATGGCATTGTGGCTTAACTGGCAGAGCACTAGCCTTTAGCAAAAGAAGCTCAGGAACAGTACCCAGACACTGAGTTCAAGTCCCAGGACTGGCAAAAAAAAAAAAAAAAAAATCAACCACTCACAGAAAATCTCTCAACAACTTAAAAGGGACAGAAATTCTCTGCTTAACATAGAGCATGTAGAAAAGAAACAACTTAGCACTTATCTCCTGAATTCAGATCTAGGATCATGTCTGTGTTTACTATACCTACTCATTATCATATCAGGGGGTCTTCTCCAGAGAAATGAGACCAGAAGTAACAGGTATAAAGTTCAGAATGTAGCCAAGCACTGGTGGCTCACACCTGTAATCCTAGCTACTCAGGAGGCTGAGATCTGAGGACTGCAATTCAAAGCCAGACCAGGCTAGAAAGTCCATGAGATTCTTATCTCCAATTAACCACCAAAGAGCCAGAAGTGGAGCAGGGGGGGGAGGGGTGAACAAGGACAGCACCTAGGCTCTGGAGTTCAAGCCTCATATTTGGCACCAAAAGAGAAAAAAAATTACCAAAAAAAATGAGAATGTAGGGCGGGGAGTTTGACCTAGTGATAGAGTGCTTGCCTAGCATGCACGAAGACCCGGGTTCGATTCCTTGGTATCACATACGTAGCAAAAAGCCGGAAGTGGTGCTGAGGCTCAAGTGGTAGAGTGCTAAGCCTTGAGAAAGTCCAAGGACAGTGCTCAGGCCCTGAGCCCAAGCCCAGGACTGGCCAAAAAAAAAAAAAAAATGAGAGTGTAGAATAAAATTGCCATTACACATAGAAAGCATGGTTACTTACAGAAAAATGCTAACTACAGACCACAAGTATAGCCTAGTAGGTAGACTGTTCGACTAGCATGCACAAAGACCTAGGTTTGATTCCTCAGTACCACATATATAGAAAAAGCTAGAAGCAGTGTGTGGCTCAAGTAGTAGAGCTCTAGACTTGAGAAAGCCCAAGGACAGTGCCCAGGCCCTGAGTTCAAGCCAGGACTGGCAAAAAAAAAATGACATATATAGATATATAGATATGCAAAATGATATTTATTTACAATAGCATAAAAAACACTAAATTCTATGAAAACAAAAAATGTTCATGATCCCAATGCTTTCGAAAGAAACTAAAGAAGATATATAAGAAGAGACATGAGTTTTAATGGATTAAACATTAGATATGAATATTAATTCTACAAATTAATGTAGAAATGCAATGAACTTCTCAAAACTGGAAATTTGGGCTAGGATATGGCTCAAGTGGTAGAATGTCTGCCTAATCAGTATAAAGCTCTGGAAATGGAATGGTTTTGCAGAGGACATGACTAGTTCAGACAATCTGAATAAAACAGAAAACCATGTTATCAAATAACAATAGTTTTTGATATTTGATATTTAAATATATAGTAATTAACATACTACATTGATGGAGAGAATAAAACCCAGAGAGACAGACAGCATAAACAAACATACAAACACACAAAAACATACACAAACACACAGGTTAAGATGCCATTACAATTGAATGAGGAAAGATGGTCTTTTCAAAATGATCCTTGGTGAACTGGAAACCACATTAAAAAAAAATTACCTTTGATCCATTAGTTACCTCATATATAACAATCTACATGAAATGGGTCGCATCACAGAAATTTAAAACATATAACAAAATTTCTAGAAGACAACAAAGAAAATTATATCCATGCCTTTATGTTAGACAAAGATTATTTTATTATCATTATTAAAGATCCTATTTTATTTAAATGACAGGCTGGATATCAGTGGCTCATGCCTATAATCCTAGCTACTCAGGAAGCTAAGCTTTGAAGATCAAGGTTCAAAGCCAGCTCAGGAAGGAAAGGACATGAAACTCTTACCTCCAATAAACTACTTCCTACCTCCAAAACAAAGCCAGAAGTAGAGTTCTGGCTCAAGTGATAGCCTTTAGCAAAAGAAAGTCATAGACAGTGCCCAGGCACTGACTTCAAGCCCCAGGACTGGCACAAAAATAATTGTAGGCCAGGAGCTAATAACTCATGCCTGTAATCCTAGCTATTCAGAAGACTGAGATCTGAGGACCATAGTTCCAAGCCAGCCTGGGCAGGAAAGTCTATGAGACACTTAATCTGCAATTAATCAACAAAAAGTTAGAAGTACCACTTGTGGCTCAACTGGTAGAGCACTATCATTAAGCACAGACAGTGCACAGGCAGGCCCTAACAAAAGCCCCAGGACTAGCAACAACAATAAGTGAAAAAATAAATTCAAGAATTTGTTGACCAAAACTAAACAAGTAAGAGGCAAGATGGAGACCAGCAAGGTTTTCTGCAGTATACATATATCTGAAGTACTCTACATAGGTTATGTAAAGGATGTCTGCCAATTAAGAAGCAAAGGACAGATAACACAGATGAAAGAGGATGATGATAAACAAGCATGTCGCAAAAGATAGACAAATGGCCAATTTATCATAAGACAAGGTGCTCATCATCAGGGAAATGTAGATTAAAATCAAAGTTACAGATGCATCCCATTAGTGACAAAACTTAAAACACTAGATATAAAACAAGTGGAACTGTCACATATAGCTGATGGAGTATAAATTCCAATGCAATTTTGGGAAAACTGTCAGCATCTACTAAAGCTAACTGTATTTGTAAACTCTCAACAAGCAATTCTAATCCTAGGCATGAGCCCAACAGAAAGGAACACTTGTGCTAAATGTCAGATATGTATAGCAACTTTATTCATGAAAGCCAAAAATGGGAACCAATCGAAATGTCTATGGTTAATGGATAAATTATGCCATATTATATAAGAAAACTACACAGCAATGAAACAGAATGAATCATAATATGTGTAACAAATTAGACGAGACCTATAGGCAAGATGTTAACCAAAAAAGAAAAAGAAAAAAAAAAAACAGACACACTTGAGTACTGCAAGATTACAATTATGTTAAGTTCAAGAATGGACAAAATGGGCCAGGCACCAGGGGCTCATGTTCATAACTCTTGCTATTTGGGAGGCTGAGATAGGACTGTGATTGAAGGACAAACCAGGCAGAAATGTTCAAAAGACCCTTTTTTTTTTTTTGAAGGTCCCAGGGCTTGAATTTAGGGTCTGAGCACTGTCCCTGGGGTTTTTCTTCAAAGCTAGCACTCTGCCACTTGAGCCACAGCACCATTTCCAGCAGTTTCTATGTATGTGGTATTGAGGAATCAAAACCAGGTCTTCGTGCATGCTAGGCAAGCACTCTACCACTAGGCCAAACTCCCAGCCCCACAAGACTCTTCTTAACCAAGAGCTGGGCTCTGTAGCATATATCTATCACCCTGGCTACAATGGGAAGTCCAATATAGGCAAAGCATAATCTAGGTAGATGCCTAGGCAAAAAGATACTATCTTAAAAGAGCACCTACCTAGCAAGCACAAGGCACTGAGTTCAAAATTCAGGAACCCTACTCAAAAAAGAAGAGTAGGAAAAATTGCTTCAGTGACAAATCGTACTTAAATGAGACATACTATCTGGAATTCTTTCAAAATAACCCAGGACTAGAGCATAGAGGAAAGAGTTACAATCAGTTACCTACAAATGAACACTATAAAAGTGTTAAAATTCACTGGGGGACTTGGGGCACTCATTATACTATTATTATACTATTTTGTCTTGCCACTGTTTAAAGTTTTTTAAATAGTTAAAGATAATAATTCTGGGCTGGAGATGTAGCTCAAGTAATAAAGTGCTTGCCTAGAAAATGTGAGGACAAGTTCAAGCCTCAGTATAGCCAAAACAAAAATAATAATTATAAGCACCATAGAAAAAAGTTATTAGAGTAAGTACTGGTATCAACTCAAAAGAAACAAATACAAATTCTGGCATAATTTTTTTTATAAAACTGAATACAGGGGCCGGGAGTTTGGCCTAGTGGTTAAAGTGCTTGCCTCGCATGCATGAAGACCCGGGTTCGATTCCTCGGTACCACATACATAGAAAAAAAAAAAGCCTGAAGTGGTGCTGAGGCTCAAGTGGTAGAGCTCTAACCTAGAGAAAGTCCAAGGACAGTGCTCAGGCCCTGAGCTCAAGCCCATGACTGGCAAAAAAAAAAAAAAAAAAACTGAATACAATTTCCTTTAATTATGAGAAGAGGACATAAAATGTTCTTAAATGTTACAAACCCCATTAATCAAGAGCCTATCTTACCTTTCTCAGTATTCAGACTTCCTTTCTCCAAACTAGCAAAAAGAACACTGCTTTCCATATATGAAGACCTCAATCCTTCAAATAAGCTCAGCAAAATATACTATCCATTGTCTTAACATCATCAGTAACAGGAAGAAAATACTTGATGTAGGGGAGAAAAAAAAACTATAAAAAGAAACATATTTGCGGGCCGGGAGTTTGGCCTAGTGGTTAAAGTGCTTGCCTAGCATGCATGAAGACCCAGGTTCGATTCCTCGGTACCACATACATAGAAAAAAGCCGGAAGTGGTGCTGAGGCTCAAGTGGTACAGCTCTAGCCTTGAGAAAATCCAAGGACAGTGCTCAGGCCCTGAGCTCAAGCCCAAGACTGGCAAAAAAAAAAAAAAAAAGAAAGAAACATATTTGCTTTCAATATTTTGTTTTGTTTTTAACATCAGGTTTTCTGGCAACTGTATGCTTTATCCTTGGCAAGCCATTTGGCTAAGTATACTTATCTGCTGAAGGCTAGACATGGTATCATTTTTAATCCTCACAATAGCTCTCTAGGTGCATTTACTCACTTCCTTTTAGAAATTTTTTTAAGCTGAAACTCAGAAATTTAGAACCTTAGGGAGATATTATGTAAATTTTAAGTTGGTTATGACATTTAGATTCCAATGGAATTCAAATTTCCAATGCATACATCCCTATCTAGACACCTGTCATGTCAATGAGTACCCTGAACACAAGAACACTCTACATGAGTCAAAATGTACCTCTAGATCCGTTTCCTTCCTTCCATTTATTTCCATGGCCTTTCCTATGGCTAATGTGAGTTCAAAGCTGTTTTTCTTTGTTAGCAGCAGTAGTACTCAATAGACCCAAGTTGAAAATGAACATATAAGTTGTAGGCTGGGACGGGAGAGAAAAACAGAGTGAGCAAAGGAATGGGTGACATTTTCCAAAAAGAAATGTACTCATTACCTGAGTTATGAAAACAGTAACCCCTCCATACATAACCTTTATATTACAATAAAAATGTGTTGGGTGCAGGAGTTTGACCTAGTGATACAGTGCTTGCCTAGCATGCACGAAGGCCCAGGTTTGATTCCTTGGTACCACATACATAGAAAAAAGCCCAGAAGTGGTGCTGAGGCTCAAGTGGTAGAGCTCCAGCCTTGAGAAAGTCCAAGGACAGTGCTCAGGTCCTGAGCTCAAGTCTAGGACTGCCAAAAAAAAAAAAAAATGTTTTCTTTCTCATTCTCTTACCAAATCTGCCATGAACAAATTTCACTTGAACCAGTCCACTTTAAATCATACTTCTCTAACAAAGCACACACATTTCACTGTGTAGCTCTTAAATTTCCTCCCATCTCGCTGAAGATCAATGCTTTTCCCAATTGTAGCTTTTTCCTTGTCTTCTGAAAAGCAAACACTTCATACATCAGACCTCATCTTACAAACACACCACTTATAATATTCCTTCACTACCTTAGGCAGATCATCCTTGATTCTTCTTTTGTGTCTCACATGTAATTTTTACCAAGTCTTGTCAATTCTACCTAAAAGCTCTCTGCAATCCCTTTTCTTTCAACTGCCAAAACCTTACTTCAGGACTTGATCTTCAAGTAACAATATAAACGATTACACAGTACTCTATAATTCAGCTCCTATTTTCCCCCATTCATCCATTCAGTAAAAGATTGAGCATAACATATATATTACATATATACACACATATACACTTAAAAATTGTAACAATGCCTTACCGTACCCATCATTATAAAACAGAAAAATTTTGAAAGTTGATATGAAAATAAATAATATTTCTAACATATTTTTCTCACATTCCAACAGGTCATCTTGCATAAGCCAGACTTATCACTGCTTAGAATTACTGCTGCCAGGGTAATGAACATGAAAACCTAAATCTGATCTTAATGTATCCTTAAATCTGTCCTTACCACATCCTTAATGCAGCCCTTTGAATGGTACCAGGTCCCAATGAAATAACTTTTTTCTCAAGCTCATTCTCTATTGTCAGTATATACATATTCACTATTGCACGGCTATACTTCTTATCCTTCTATGACTTTGGCACAGTTCCCTTGCCTGGAACGCCTTTGCCCTTGACAGGCACTTAACAGTATCTCTAAGAGAAAAGTATATTCTAAATGCCACAACGAAGTTCCAAGAGAACTCTTAGAACATCACCTGTCTTTTCAGTGGAAATATATGTATTCTGAACGTATTTTTGGTTCTTTGTTTCTACTTTAATCATTTTTATTGTTGTTGTTACTGTTGATCGTGAGTCTTGAACTCAGGACCTGGGTACTGTCCTGAGCCATTTTGCTCAAAGCTAGTGCTCTACCACTTTGAGCCAAGGTATCACTCTCTTAACTGAAGATAAGAATCTCATGGACTTTCCTACTAAGACTGGCTCTGAACCATGATCCTCTGTTCTCAGCCTCCTGAGTAGCTAGGGTTACAGGCATGAGCCACTGGCATCCAACTTACTTTAATCATTTTTTATTCTTACTTGGCTCCTTCACAAATCCTACAGACAGTCAAACACTGAGTTTTTAACACTGAAACACATTCTTAGAAATAATGACAATGGACATTATCATTAGGCAATTTGATTGTAGAAGCACTGCAGTATTTACTAAGCTGAGGCTACTACATGACTAGCAATATAATCTTATGAAACTACCATCAGTTGTATATATAATTCATCATTGGCAAAAATGTCCTTCTGGGTCACATGACTATAATTGGAAAGAACAGGTATGGGTTCCAGTAACAAAAGACAACTTTGTTTTCTTTTTCTCACTTCTCTTACCAAGCCCCAACAGTCCTTCTAAGCAAAACAGATGTTGCAAGTCCAGAGATTAGTCCCCCTAGGGCCAGGAAAAAGACTGAACCTTTGACCTCTACAAGCTGACCACAATGGCTAAGAAGTAGAGTGATGGGATAGTACCAATGCAGCTTTCAGAAAAATCATGAGAGGCTGGTCTCCAGGAAAAATTCTATTCCACCACTGCAAGTCTTTCTACAGTCTCTCATGAGGGCTGGAAGGGAAGCACTGTGCTAGAAAGAGGAAAGAGAAGAGGCATTATAGAGAGAAGGCCAGAAAAGGAAACCACATCCCAACCTAACCTCATCACAAAGCAGTGATGTATGTGTTGTACAACCAACCACAAGAAACAAGTCTACCATTTTGGTAATAGGATCTTTAAAGAGCAATCCAAAAGAAAAAAAAAGACAGGAGCAAAGCTACATAAGAAGTCAAGGCTGTTTCTCTGTACTTAACAACAATGTAATGTGTTTATCTCCACTTTCAAGTCATAAATAACTTCCACTATTCTTCCTCTGGGACTCCCTCCTCCCTTCTCCAAGAATCCCTTCTTTAGTTCAGTTCAAGTCTTAACCTCTTCTGAGATACCTGTCTCTAGTCTATTCTGATCCTATGTTTTCTATGCAACTAATAGGCCAAATCAAAGCCATAAGGAGATATTTCACACAAAGTGCAGCTATTTTGGAAAACAATTATAGCAGTTCCTCAAAATGTGAAACAAAGTTACCAAATATAACCCAGCAATTCTATGCTTAGGTTTATACCCAAGAGAAATGGAACTGTCCACACAAAATGTTCGCAATAGTATTCCTAAGTGAAAAAGAAGAAACAACTCAAGTACCTAACAACTGACAAATGACAAATGGATAAGCAAAATGTAAATCCAGCTGGGAGTTTTGTCTAGTGCAAGAGTGCTTGCCTAGCATGCACAAAGACCCAGGTTCGATTCCTCAGTACCACATATATAGAAAAAAGTTTCTGGTGTGGCTCCAGTAGTAGAGCTCTAGCCTTGAGAAAGCCCAAGAACAGTGCTCAGGCCCCAAGTTTAAGACCCAGGGCTGGCTGAAAAAAAAAAAAAAAAAAAAAAAAAGTGGTACATCCACATAGAACACTACTCAGCAATAAAAACTAATGAAACATTCACCCATGCTCAAACGTGAATAAATTATTAAACTAAATGAAAGCGGCTAAATACACAAATGGTTATGTATTATTCTGTCATACGAAATGCCTACAAAAGGAAAAATCTATAGCTATTGAGTTGCCTAAGCTGAAAGAACCTGAGAGAATGTGGAATAACTGCTAATAAGTATGGGGTTTCTTTCTGGAATACATTTCAGAATTAGACAGTGGTAGCCTATTATATTTCTGTGGATATGGTATTTAAAAAAAAAAGAAAGAAACAAAATAAAACATTTACTTCCAAAAAATGAATTTTATAGTATGTGAATTATACCTTAGGAAAGCAGTATTCAGGTTACCATGACTTAAGACCACACCCAAGCTCTCTGATCTTACTTCAAGTCTCTTTGCTGTCAACTACACCTTATAATACCCACAAGAGTTCCTGAAATCTGTCCAGGGTTCTTCTGGCTCCAGGGCCCTGGTACCTCAATATTAAGTCTTGCCCAGATCTTGACATGACTAATACCTCTTTATTCTTTTAGTTTCACCTCAATATCACCTCCACAGTGAAGCCATCCCTCATCATGCTTTTCTAAAATAGGACAACCATTCTCACCTCTGTCATCTGCTTTATAACACATCCATATAATTTGGCAATCAGTTAATATCAGAAACACCAGATTGAAAGCACCATGAGTATGTATGAATCTGGCCTGCTCACGAGATAACCCCTATGTCCAACATAATTTCCAACATTTAAACAAATGGTACTGTTTTTATTTTACCAGTAGACCATGTATGTACTAATACATGCCACTCCCTCCACTCTGCTACCGCCCCTACCCTTTCAGACCCTTACTCATCTCTCACTTCCTTGAAGCCTTCCTTTCTTGAAGGCCCCTCCCTTTTCCTTCATTTCATCACATATTTGACTCTAGCTGCAATGTAACCGTAGCAATTGTTAGACTTGGGGCATTGTGGTAAGAAGCCTGCAGGATGTGCACTCAGTTAGACTTCTTTAGAAACCCTTGAAGAACATAAAAAACTTTTCATTTTTGTGTCCCTAGTACTCAACACACTACCAGGCACAGTTTTATTACCTATTTTGATAGTAAGGGCTAACATTTTTTACATGCTTAATATGTTCTAACGTTTCTAGTTTACAGTAGCAGAACAATGAATAAACATAAATTTCTTGGGATACCAACTTCAAAGAGTTCATACCTTGACAGAGACAGAAAACAAGTATACAGGATAATGCAAAATAAATGCCACCACAAGGCCAATTTGATTGCCCTCTCCTGTCCCTTCACCTTCACATCTTACAGTATGCCTTCCTCTAAATCCATAAATGTCAGGTCTCTTCAAACTCACTTAGAATACTTCCTTCTATTGCTTACAACCCATTTCCTGTATTTGGTGCCTGGAAGCAATTTCTAGGATGTCACCACAAACAATATTAAACTGCCACAGTTTCCTGCTGTGTGTCTGCATTATCAGTTAAATTGCTTCATATTAACCACATTCTGGTCCACCAGGATCACTCAAACACTAAATAAGATTTAAACATACCTGTCAAAGGTTGTCACTTACGACTGCTCCTTTCATCCCTCCAGGAAAAAAAAAAAATGTCTGCTCCAACTTAAGATTTAGGTTCCCAAGGTACTACCTACACATGAGTGAGCTTCTTGTTCCTTTGTCAATTGCACGTTTGGTTTGAGGCAAGGTAATATTCTTTTATTAAAGTGAATACAACTAATTTTTTTTTTAGTGAAAATAAGGGAGTCTTCCTAAACCAGGGAAATCTGTCTTAAACTTACAAATACAAAAAAAAACTCTTCTTCAAGAGTTCTAATAGAAGCTAGACACTAGCTACTCAGGAAGCTAAGAGTTCTAATAGAAGCTAGACACTAGCTACTCAGGAGGCTAAGCTCTAAGGATCCTAGTTCAAAGCCAGTCCTGGCAGGAAAGACCATGAGACTCTTATTTGCAATTAGCCATCAGAAAACCAAGAGTGATGCTATGGCTCAAAGTAGTAGAACCGTAGCCTTGAGCAAAGGGGGCTCAGTTGTCACTGACAACTCACCGCGTGCAGGCCCTGAATTCACCCCCACCACCACCACCACTACCACTAACAAACAATAAATAGTTTCCATAGAAAACTGGTCTTTTAACATTACATGCATTAAAATCAAGGAACTCAGTCTTAGTGGAAAACTTATTTATGGTCCTAACAATCATACTCAAATTCAGTCTTCTATGACCACTATCATAGTGCCAAACACCAGAGGCCACAGAAATGCCAATGAGGAACATTTGACCTAGGCTGGAGGTGCAGATGGTGCTAGGGGAATAGGGACTTGGCAACAAGACAGGGTTCCTGACCTTAAAGACTTAAAGACCTTATAGATTAATGGCATGTGACAGCATCTGACTGCCAGTCCTGGTGCCTGAACTCAGGGCCAGCATACTGTCAATGAGCTTTCTCAAGTCTAGCGCTCTACCATCTGAGTCACAGCACTAGTTTCAGCTTTTACTATATATATGATATCAAGGAATCAAACCCAGGACTTCGTGCATGTTAGGCAAGCACTCTACCACTGGGCTACACACCCAGCCTGAGTTACATACATTCTTTCATTTGAAAAAAATGTGGTTAATTAATAGCACCATCAGACAGTTCTGAGGATTAGATGAACTACTTCATGTTAAGCATTACCATGATGCCTGACAGAGATTGTATGCAATCAGCCTTAGCTTGAAAGTCTGATCAAGTACAAAAATCTTACCACCCATGCCTAAAAATCCACATGCTTTGCCACTGAGCATACACAGCAAGACATCAGCTTCACAATTACACACAAGTATTGTTTTAATCAACATTTATTTTCAGTAATGCAACAATGTTAAGTCCTGCTCTTTATGTTAACAGTTTTTCTTTTTCTTTTTTTTTTTTTTTTTTGCCAGTCCTGGGCTTGAGCTCAGGGCCTGAGCACTGTCCTTGGACTTTCTCAAGGCTAGAGCTCTACCACTTGAGCCTCAGCACCACTTCCGGCTTTTTTCTATATATGTGGTACGAGGAATCGAACCTGGGTCTTCATGCATGCTAGGCAAGCATTTTAACCACTAGGCCAAACTCCCGGCCTATGTTAACAGTTTTAATTCATTGATCATTAAAGCTTTATCCTCCAGGAAGTGAAACATCCATTTCTCTGATATTTCTAGCACAAATATACCAGATGCTCTTAGTCTCTTGATAAGAAGATACAAAAGAAAACAATTACTTCATTTTTAATATGGCCTGGGATTCATGTTGCTACTATCTTTACTAATCATAATAATCCTGCAACCTGGATAAAGCCAGAGCCGCCCCCCTTCCAGTCCCCTGAGGGAAACCCAAATTGAGACTTATAGTCTGTACAAATTTCATAGATAGCATGAGAAAGAGTGGAATTTGAACCCAAATCTGATTCAACATGTACCTTTAAGGCCACATGGCATTCAAGAAAAAATAGACAATGTTCTAGTGCTTGGATAGCAATGAACTATCTGGCTTCTACCACCACTTCATCCTAAATACTGGAGCTTGCATACATACCTTCTACCTCAACTAGTATACATCTTGAGCTAATGTCTGTTCTGTACTGCCAGGATGGAATGTCTAGTAGTTGCCAAAGCTGTTTTCTCTATTGAAGAAGGGTGTACCTAAGTAGACAATTTCCTCACCAATGTCCATCCCTATTCCTAACTACAAGCAGATGTTGCATAATCAAAAGTCAACATAAATCACAACTACTTTTCATTACTTCTCCTTCCATATTTTTTCAGTTTCACAAGCTAACATATTCCCCAAGCCTGTTTCCACCACAGCATAGTCTAGTTTTAAGATCAGTAAAGCCACTCTTCATACTAATTTCATGCTTATTGCAATTTCATGCTGTAGTAAATTCCCTAACCCAAGGGCCCAGATACTACCATGATAGGTTCCACAAACCATACTTGAAAAATCTACTTGTCAATCTGCTACCATACAGAGCAACAGAGGAAATCAGACAGCTAGTCACCAACTTCTGCTTTCTGGTGAAGTTTTAATGCTGATTTGTTATAATAGCTGCTTTCCATCAGGCAAGTTCCTGAACTTTTCAGTTAACAAGAAAGATAGGCATCCTCACACATTCTCTATGACTGGCTTTTGGGAAGTGTTTCCAAGTTTACAGCTCTTACGTGGAAACTAGACTTAAACTTGGGAGTGCCTTCTAATGCCATTACTTCACAAACTCTAGCTTTTACCTTCTCATCACATCAAGTTCTTGTGTAGAACATGCTTCTAACCCCCCTCCCACACCTCATTTTCACAAGTCCACAGTTCATTAACTTTCCATATTCATCTCCATAAGCAGACTTTCCTAATTTCATTTAGCAGATGTCTTAGGGCAACACATTTTGTAAATGAGAAACCTAACCACTGGGGAATGTAAGGCTGGGCAAGGGTCACACTGCATGGTATCACCTGGACACAGATGCCATATTTGAATAATTATTAGGTTTCAACCTTGAGGTACTTCTCTTTTTAAACTTCTCTAGTACAGTTCTCAAAATGCTGAAATAAACACATTCCACCATCTTTCCTACAGGAGGGTTTAAAGTGTCCCAGGAAGGCTGTTTTATGGAAAGCCTCAGCTGCGTCAACTCTTGTTTTTAAATGCCCTTAAATAACTGAATTACTCATAGAGAAAAAGTGAACATTTGTTAGAGATTAGAAATAAAGCATCTCATGATTTGGAGCTGAAGAAGGGAGAGGTCAGTAGAAGATTTGGCTAAGGAGCTAGAATCCAAAGCAACACACCCAAATTGGACCACACCAAAGTTGCACTTTCCAAAGTCAACTTCTCAGCCCAGAAGGAGGGCAACAATGTTTCACTGAGTTCTGAAGCTACAAGTGTCATTTTTCACACACACACACACACACACACACACACACAACTAAATCCTCACCGGGGATTGAAAATGAAGGAAGGAAGGAAGGAATTTGCCACACTGGATAACAATGCCATCCGAAAGGCTATCAAGATCAGGTGCTCAGTTACAACACAGAGGTATCTTCCTTCAGAGCCTTTGGCCCCAGCTGAGACTCTCAGATAAGAGGGGGAAATAGGAGAGAGAAGGCAGGGCCTCTCCTCAGGCCATTCAGGTCCCCTCCCCTCCTCCTCTCCCCTCCAGAACCCACACCACTTGTGCTCCGGCCGCAGGCCTCAAGCAGCCAGGCTGCAACCTCTCAAGACCTACCAAATCCTGGGGAGATGTGGGGTGGGGGGGACCCAAACACACCCATCAGAGGACTTGCTCCGGAGATTTCCCACTCCCCTTCTCAACAGTTGCCTGACCGTTTTCTGGGGCTCTTGGTAAACCCGGAGGGGGGAGGGGGACGTCGAGAACCTCAGCTGATCCCGCCCTCAGGTGAGGAGGGGACACCTGACCACCCGCGCCCCTCCAAGCCCGCGCACTCCGCGCCTCCCCGCATTGCCATGGCAACCGCCCCCCTCCCCGCGTGACGCCGGCACGCGGGGCGCCCCCTCCGGTCCCAGCAACAAGTCCCCCGCGCGGCCCGCGGCCTGCAGCCCCGACCCGGCCTCGCCTCCCCGCGCCCGACCGCACTCACTTGATCCTGGAGCCCATGGTCCCCGGGCCTCCTCATGGGCCCGCGGGCCCCGCTTGGCGCTGCGCTGCCCGCCCGCCCGCGGCCGACTGGCCTCCCTCTGGCGCTCTCCCCGCCCCTTCCTCCCTTCCCTCCGGCTGGGGCCCGCCCGCTCGAGGCTCGCTCCCACGCCGCTGCCGCTGCTGCTGCTGCGGCCGCCGCCGCCGCCGCCGCCGCCTCCCGGGGTTAATGTGCTCGCTCTGGCCAGGCGAACGCCATGGTCGGCAGCGCGCGTACCCGGCGCGCGCCGCCCCCTCCGCCTCTCACACCACCGCCCCCTCCCGCCCGCGCTACCGTGCTCAGGGGCTGCTGGGAAATGTAGTCCGCTCTCGAGAGGCGGGCGCGGGAACCGCGGGGTCGGTCAGCTCTCCGGCCTCAGCTCAGGGGCGGGGCCGGAACGCGGCCAGGGGCGGGGCCGGGATCCGCGCAGCTCTCCCGGCTTTCCCGAAGCTCACGCTGGTGAGAGCTGGCGCTTCTCGCCCCTGACCTCTTCCCGCCCCCACCCAGGGAAGAAGCCTTCAGCCATGCCTCTCCGGGGGACACCTCCCATCTACTCGCTCTGGCACTCAGGCCTCAGAAGGAAATACCAGCTTTTCCTTTAAAACGCCACAGCTTTCAGTGAGTTCCTCAGAAACCCTCCCGTCTGCCGCCCCGAGCGCTGCCCCGCCATCCCGGAACACCCCGTCCTCCTTCTCCGACCTTTGCGGAGACCACATACACGCACAGCAATGCCACTCGGGGACTTGAAAGACCCCTGAGGAGGCTCAGGTCTGCCCTTCACCAGGCCTCTGCTTCCTTTACCAGTCAGGTGGGGGGGGTTGGGGGGAGGGGGCTCCCCTATAGAAACATCATGTGACCACAATAAATGAACACAAATGAAAGTATTTGAGGGCCTGAATGACTAACCTGCTGCCTATCCTTGCCCCCAACTTAATTCCCTCCAAGCCTAGAGTGAACGGAAAGCCAACCGTGAGAAGAGTGTGTCCTTCCTGAACCGAACACCATATTCACCACGCCCACCCGCACAATACTCAACTTTGAGTTTATTCTCCCATTTTACAGAGAAAACGGATAAATCCCCACGATGACACAAACAGTAACTACTGCCACCAGGATTAACAACAAAGCTGACTAATACCAGACACATGTGACAGACACTGTTAGGGTGGCACCTTTGGCCCCAGGCCAGAAGACACCATAAACTGAGGTCACTTTAAAGCTAGCCTTTCTTTTTCTCTCTTTTCTTGCCTCTTCCCTCTTTCCTCCTTCCTTCCCCCCCCTCTTCCTTTCCCTCCAGATTCCTGAAATGCCATTCATCCCATTTGACATTTTAGGTCTTCTAAATTCATTCTGACTCATCCTAAGGCCCCAGCCAGGCAAGGAGCAAAGAAAACAAGGTAAATTAGTAGAAAATTCTCCTTATTTTACAGCTGCCTTCTGGAAAAAGACAATTTCTCTCTTTGGTCTTTACCTGGAGGCGGTTGGAGGCAAAGGATGAACTTTTATAAATTAAAATTTTAAAAGTAAAACTGTCCAAACTGACACCTTCAATTCAAAGTCTTTGCACCCAGACACCAACACCAACTTATAAACACCCTCAGGAGCAAAGTTCTGCTAGACAAGCAGGGTCTCCGTGGTGGTTAGTCACCTTGATTCCTATGAACCCTTTCCAAGTAACAGTTGTTATCAAGATCTTCCCTGGAAAGAACAGTCAGTTCAAAAGCTCTGAGCAGGAGACTATAAATAAAACAAGGTTATTTGGTAGAGGGCAAAAACTGGCTGCTTTTCAAAGGAAGTTGTAGCCATCCTGGCCACAAAAATGTCTGAGTGCCTGCTGGGGTGTGTGTGTGTGTGTGTGTGTGTGTGTGTGTGTGTGTGTGTGTGTGTGTGTGTGTGTGTGTGTGTGTGTGTGTGTGTGTGTGTGTGTTGAATGGGGAGGCCAAGAGTGGGGCTTCTGTGTCTGCCCAGGTGGTCCCAGAGATAGCATGGAGGTCTGGGGAGAACACAGACTGGGAGTTAGGAGTCTGGCCTCAAATGCTGGCTACAGCACTGACTCTTAGAGTGATGCTAAGCAAATAAGACAATTGTTTCTTTCCTTTTTCTCTTCTGTAAAATGGTAGAGAGAACAACCAGGAACTCAAATTCTAAAGACTAGGACATGTGGAGGTTAAAAGTGAAGATTCTGGAACCAGCCTGCCTAAGTTCAAATCTCACCTCTGCCTCTTACGATGTAAATGACTTTGGGCAAGTTGTTCATTTCTCATTGCCTCAAGTTCTTTATAAAATAAAAATGATGATAATAATAGACTTATTTTATTGACTTCACATGGGAATTAAATGAGGTAGTGAAACTTACTAAATGCATAGTGGCTAGCATATACAAGACACTTAGTGTCATTTAACTCTGTATTATTAATGTTTATTTGATTGTTTTCAGTAATGAGAATCAAACCCAGAGCCTCATTCTTGCAAGTACTGTACCACTGATTTTTACTTCACTGATGATATTTATTAGTGACGATGATAAGCACAATAACTAGTTCTATGCTTGAATTCAGGAGGCATGAGTTAGCAACTAAACTTTATGGTTTACATTCTAACCATAGCAGTCAGAATTCTACTGTAAATGATAGAAGACAAATAACACTAGTTGAAAAGAGAGAAATCCATTTTCCCTTCACATAAGTTGTAGAAATAATTCTGAGTCTTGGAGGCTCACGCTTTCAAACCTAGCTACTCAGGAGGCTGAGATATAGAAGATCTCCAAAGTTGGCCTGAGCAGAAAAGTTTGATGAAACTCCAAAATAACTAGCAAAACCCTGGGCTGTCGACATGGCTGAAGTGATAGGGTTTCAGTCTAGCAATGTGAGGTCCGGAGTTCAGGACCCTATTCCAGCCCCAACCCCCAAAATGTAAAGATGAACATTCCAAAGCTGATATGACAACTCCATACTTATCAGAGAACTAGAATTCTCTTATTGTTCTCTTATTCTACAAATGCAGTTTCCACTTTATGGTCTGAAATGGCTATTTGAACTCTAGCTATCTAATCTGCAACCCAGCAGCAGGAAGAAAGGCATGTCTACCCCCAAACTCTGGCCTTTGTGTATTTCCCAGGAGCTGCTCATACCATTTCTATGACTGGTCAACTGCGTAGAACTTAGTCATGCAACCTCATCTCACTAGGAAATCTGGCCTTTATTCCGGACAATCATGTGCACAGCTGAAGGCAGTGGCTGGCATTTCCAGGAAACAAGGGGAGGACCGATATTGCAAGATGGCCAACAGTCTCAGCCAAGCATGGGTCTGTGACCTTGGACAGGAGTCTGCATTTTCTTTGGATTTCAGTGCATCCTAACCAAAGACAGATCAAGTAATCTCTCTCCCAATTTACTTTCAGTTCTAAAATTTTATAATGTAGTGGTTTGTTGGCATATAATTTCTTTAAACTTAGTTGAATCTGATGTCATTCAAATAAAATGAGGCCTCTCTGCCAAGTCCATCAATTATTAGAACTAAAACCTTCTGGTGAGAGAAGGGGTTTGCCTTCTCCACTATTGTCAAAATAGGCTAAGCAGATGGAGCAGATAAAAAAGTCAAACAAAGGGTGTGATGCCACCTGCACTGATGCCATGATGCTCCTCAAATTCTACCACTGGACCTATTTGATTTTTCTGCTTAATGAGTAAAGGACTTTGCTTTCCCCCAAGTCCCCTGTTCCCCCCTCATTATAGGTCTGTGGGCTAGGATTCTGAGATCTGTTATTGTACCTAATACATTAAGTTGTGGTTTGGTTGTGTGTGTGTGTGTGCGTGTGGGCACTGTCCATTAGCTGATGTTCTATCATTTGAGCCATGCCTCTACTTCCGGCTTTTGAGTAATTAGTTGTAGCTAGCATCTCATAGATTTTCCTGCCTACAAATGACTTCAAATCAAGATCCTCAGATACCAGCCTCCTGAACAAGTAGGCATGAGCCACCTGCATGCAGATGTAACTATATTCTTTTTTTAATTTTTATTAAATTTTTGCCAGTCCTTGAGCTTGAACTCAGGTCATGAACACTATCCCTGGGCTTTCCCCAAGGCTAGCACTCTACCACTTGAGCCACAGCACCACTTCCAGCTTTTTCTATGTATGTGGTACAGAGGAATCAAACCTGAGTCTTTGTGCATGCTAGGCAAGCATTCTATCACTAGGCCAAACTCCTGACCAATTTTATTAAATTTTGATCTACTTCATTCATTATAAAATGCAGCCCTTTGGGGGGAGGGAAATGGGGACCAAGACATGAGAAAGGGTATCAATGTAGGTGAAGTAATGCACCTTCTATCTGGTGAATATAATGTAACCCTTCTATTAATTACAATAAAATATATGAAAAAAATAATATATAAAATAAAATGCAGTCCTTTAGTGTTGCACTTAAGTGTTTTTTTTATTAGTCATATCACTACTACCTAATTCCAGAATACTTCTACAATTCCAATAAAAAGCCCCAAATCCATTAGTGGTCACTCATCTTTTCTCCTCCCCAGCTTCTGGAAACCATGAATCTATTTCCTACCTCTATGAATTTATTCCAGAGATTTCTTATAATCATGTAACATGTGGCTGTTCCCTCTGACTGCTTTCACTTTAGCATAAGGTCTGTTCATGGTGGAGCATGTATGAGAACTTCTTTATGTTGCCAAATGGTATTCTAGTAGGTCGTTTATGTGACATTTTGTTGGACCCCATACTGTGAATAGACCTTTATTGTTTTCTCTTTGGGGGGTTATTTAAATCTTTTTTTTTTTTTTTGCCAGTTCTGGAGCTTGAACTTAGGGCCTGGGCTTAGGGCCTTGGGCTTTCTCAAACACTCTATGACTTGAGCTACACTACCACTTCTGGCTTTTTCTGTGTATGTGGTACTGGGGAATCAAACCCAGGGCTTCATGCATGCTAAGCAACCACTTCATCTCTAGGCTATGCTCCTGACCCTTCTTTGGGAGGGGGATGTATTATAAGTGATTAATACTGCTGTGAACATTTATACACAGATTTTTGTGGACATATGTTTTTCAGTTCTCTTGGTGTTGATTATCATCTGTATAAAGAATTCACCACTCAATAATAGAAGTGCTACTCTCCTCACCCAAAAGGGAGGAGTTATATAATTAAATAAGTTTGGAATATGCAGGAACATACCGAGCTTTCTTAACTGCCTCTCCAGCTCATAAAGTACATGTGGGGCTACAACATGAAGAATGCAGACAGACTATGAGTTCAGCACATTGTTAGATGAGTGAGCCTGGGGAAAGTTACATACACTCTCTGAACTTTAGTTCATTTCTTAAAAAGTAGGTGCTGTGGCCAGGTGTTTGGCCTAGTGATAGAGTATTTGCCTAGCATGCACGAAGATGGGTTCAATTCCTCGGTACCACATACATTAAAAAAAAAAACTGAAAATGGCTCAAGTGGTAGAGTGCTAACCTTGAGAAAGCCCAAGGACAGCGCTCAGACCCTGAGCTCAAGCCCAGGACTGGCAAAAAAAAAAAAAAGGAGATACTATTACCCACCTCAAGAAAGACAATCTTGGTACCAGAGCCTTAAGCCTATCTGAGGACCAAGATTCAAAGCCAACAAGAGAAGTCCATGAGACTCTGATGAGAGTCTCCAATTAAACAGAAAAGCCAGAATTGGAACTATAGTTCAAGTGCTATAGTGTTAGCTTTGAGCACAAAAACTAAGGGTTGGTGCCCAGGCGCTGAATTCAAGCCCCAGGACCAGCACACAAAAACGGAGAAAAAAAAAAGCCAAAAAAGAATGTAAGCCAGGGGTGAGAGATGTGGCTTGGTTGGTAGATCACTAGCCAGTAAATGAAGTGGCAGGTGCCAAGTACAAGTACTGGTCTCAGAAGAAGGAAAGAAAGGAAGGAAGGAGGGAAGGAAGGAAGGAAGGAAGGAAGGAAGGAAGGAAGGAAGGAAGGAAGGAAGGAAGGAAGGAAGGAAACTGTGTGTTATTTGCTCATATTCAGTAAGTAGGTATTTGGCTAATAAATATATTATTCTCCTAAATTCAGGTTTGTCCGTGTGTGTGTGTGTGTGTGTGTGTGTGTGTGTGTGCGTGTGTGTGTGTGTGTGTGTGTGTGTGTGTGTGGTGTGTGTGATGGTACTGGGGCTTGAACTCTGAAGACCTTGTGCTGTTACTGGGCTTTTTTTCCCCCTCATGCCTGATGCTCTACTACTTGAGCCAAGCCTCCAGTTCTGGCTTCTTTTTAATGTATACCCATCCAGAGGACTGAACTCAGGGCCTGGATACTGTTTCTGAACTTTTTTACTCAAGAATAGTGTTCTTTCTACCACTCAAGCCACAATTCCACTTTTGGCTTTTTCACTGATTGATTGGAAATAAGAATCTTTTGGATTTGTCTGCCTCTCTATCTTTGAACCTTGATCCTCAAATCTCAGCCTCCTCAATAGTGAGGATTATAAAAGTGAGCCACCAGCCATATCTAAATCTTAACATTGTATACAGATCCTGTCTTGCAGGCAGTAGTTAATAAATATATACTGAGTAAATATTCATTTGCTGAGTAAATGACCACAAAGCTCTCATTTTGATTCCTAAGAACAATAAATAAGCAAACAAGATATGAGAAGGGCTTTCATAAATTTGAACTTAGTACATATTAAGTTAATGTGATTGATTGCTTCTCTTTTATTCTGTTACTTTTCTTTTTTAAATTATAGCAAAAATGTACCACTTTAACATTTGTCTCCATTTACCTCCATGCCCCATCACCTAGCCAAATGGGACAAGAGCTGCGGCGATGCTAAGGATACCTGATTCCAGAGATCCCTCTTCTGAAATCATTTATACTAAACATTCCATATCATCTTCTCCTCTTTCTCTCACTCTCTCCCCTAAGCTAAAAATATCCTGAACAGCATCCTCATTAGCTAATATGCATAAATTATCTTCTGCTTTTTGAACATAATTGCTTCATTCAAAGGAAAAAGCTTCTACCTACATGAAAGAATGATTTGAGTTGTTCAGAAAAGCTGCTTCTGAATTTGGCAAAGGCACTTGCTCCTTGTGCCCCTGTGCTTCTGCACTTGTGTCACTGGCTGGGAGAACAGAATAGCTGAGCGGAAAACAAATTCCCTTCACTCACATACACTGATACACTGGAGCTAGAGGACTTCCAGTAAATCCTCTCTGGTTTTCTTAGTATCAGAGTCTCCTTGGCTGTTTTAAGATAATAGAAGCCCTTGCCCTGTAGAACTGTGATGACAAATGAGATCATCCATGGGGCCGCACACAGAATATGTGACCCACTGAACATCTGGGAGACAGGTTAGATGGGGGAGACACCTGTGGCATTAACACTCAGGACGCTCGGGCAGGCAGATCTTGACTTTGAGACTAGCCTGCATAACAGAATGGGGACAAGTAAAAACAACGGAGAGCATTTTGTAATAGAGGGCACATGCAGGAGAGGCAAGATAGCAAGATGGATAAATGCACAGAGGTTGGGCTAGCACAAACTGTGCTGTGGTTCTGCGACAGTCTCTTTCTCTCTCCAAACCTGTTTCCTTATAATAAAAAAAAAAAGATGTAATTCATGTAAAGAGCTCAGCAGTAAATGGAGGCTGTATTCACAGCAGGCCTCTCCAACCAGATCATCTCTCTAATAGCAGTAGGAATAATTGATTTCTGCTGCTAGAGCAGAATGTGCGCAGTCACCAGAGAGTGTTCATCTTGGGGCTGAACATGTGTGCTCAGGGCAGCTAAAGCCAAACTGTCTGCCCCAACTTTTCCTGCTGGTTATGTGACCGATGACAGCTTAATGGACTCTTTACCCTTGAATACTAACAGGAAAATAACTCATGGCTTTATAATAGATGAATGTATGTGAGTTTGGGGTTATTTTCTTGAACAATGTTGAGAAACATATGTAGACTTGAGCCTGCAGCCTATGCCTGGCTCCTTCTTCCTGCCTCTGTCTATACTGAGGACCCATTTAGCCATTGCAATTAGTCAAATCATTTGTGAAGTCGTGTGTGTGCGTGTGTGTGTGTGTGTGTGTGTGTGTGTGTGCATGGGTGTGTTGTTCTGGATGGCATGAGGTTAGCAAACAGTTTGTACTGTGTAGTCAGTTTCTTAGGATGTACAATAAACACTCCAAAAATATTGATTTTCCAAGGATGAGCCAGTTTCTCTTGAAACCAATAGATAAATGTGTGTGCACACATATGCACACATGTATATATTTTTTGTGTCATGGTGATACTGCTCAAAGATCTACTCATACAACTTCTAGATATTGCACCATCCTGACCGGGCAGTTGGAGACTGCCTCTGGGGTGGGGGAATCCAGACTTTCCTTAACTCCATAATCTAAGGGAAGAAGGTGGTGAGCCACAGACACCCTATTAGCTAGAGAGGGTCTGGGGAGACAAGGGTAAGAGCTAACAGGATTCTGGAATATTGATGAGACCAAGGACTTGAAGAACCTGAGTTCAAATCCACTCTCCTGACTTTGGTCAAGCCTCTTTCCCATCTAGGCACCTCAATTTTCCCAACAGTGACACACATTTTGCTTTGTGCTATGAGGACTGATGATAGAGCTGATAAAGATTGGGCAGGACATGAGGCAAAGAACCAGCAAGACTCAGGGTTGTGTTGGCCACAGGGCAGCTCTTCTCTCTCAGGAGGAAGACCAGGCCAGCCAGGTGGTGTGTGCACAGTCCCAGTGCTCCTGCCGTACAGAATGTCCCTTCCAGCCACCCAGAGCCTCCGGAATAGGAAGCTTGTAGAAGCGCCTGGCTCTCCATCTGGTTAATGTTCGCTTGTGTTTCCTGCTGGAGAGCATCACTTTTTTCACCTCACCTGGTTTGTTTACCCAAACAAGCTGCTCATTAACAACACGAATTGCATTTTCTGCAATTCTGCTGACAGCACAAATGTCGGCAGTCAGCTTGGGAGTTTGGTGGGGATTGTCACAGGATCCCACCCGTCCCAGTCAGCACAGCTTCTGAACAAAGACGTTCAGGCCCTGTTTAGTTCTTGGGGAGGCAAACTGGGGGCTACGGGGGAGCTCAAAGTCTTTAACTCCTGAGTAAAAACAGGACTCAAGGATCTCATGGGAGAGATACTAGACTTTCCAGAAACGAAGGTACACCAAAGGAGATTTTTCAGGTACAGAGGCAAGAGATAAGAAAATCCAGACCTGACAGAGTAGACCAAACATATTAGCACATGCTACAACATGGGTGGAACTTGAATGCCTGGAACTAAGAGAAATAAACTAGTTATGAAAAAGGCACATACTGTATGATCCTTCTTGCATATATTGCCTAAAGGAATAAAATTCAAGTGGAAGGTTGAGGGGAGATTAAGGAGTCATTGTCTAATAGAATTTCCATTTGAGGGGACAGAGAATGAAGATGGATGGTGGTGATGTTTGTTGAAAGCTGTGAACTTACTGAATGTCACTATCCATTTAAAAACAACTAAATGAGGGCCGGGAGTTTGGCCTAGTGGTTGAGTGCTTGCCTAGCATGCACGAAGACCTGGGTTCGATTCTAAATGTACCTGGTCAATGGCTTATACCTATAATCCTACTACTCCAGAGACTGAGATCAGAGGATGGTGGTTTGAAACCCGCTAGGGGAAAAAAAGTACGTGAGATTTATCTCCAATTAGCCATCAAAAAGCCAATATGGAACTATGACTCAAATGCCAGCAAGGCTCTAAGTTCAATCACAGTACCCATACATACATGTGCATGTGCGCACGCACACACACACACACACACACACACACACACACACAGATCTGATAGAGTAATTGAAACCCCAGACAGAAGTATAGAACTGAGAAGGACTAGCCTCTAACAGGGACTCTGAGGAGCTTCTGTCCTACGCTCAGCTAAACCCAAGTTCAGATAAGTACTCCCAATAGCAAAAAGTAGGAGAGGGGGCTGGGAGTTTGACCTAGTGGTAGAGTGCTTGCCTAGCATGCATGAAGACCCGGGTTCAATTCCTCAGTACCATATACATAGAAAAAAGCCTGAAGTGGTGCTGAGTCTCAAGTGGTAGAGCTCTAGCCTTGAGAAAAGTCCAAGGACAGTGCTCAGGCCCTGAGCTCAAGCCCAGGACTGGCAAAAAAAAAAAGTAGGTGAGAAAAAATGTGTCCCTCTTCTTGGTTTGGCTCCCAAAGGTGGATCATGACCTAGTTTGCCAACCTTAACTCATTCAGCTACTTAGCAGCAAAGTGAAGGTTTATAATGTGTATGCTTCATTTATTTATTATTATTTTGATGATACTAGATATTGAACTCAAGGCCTTGCACACTTGCTAGGCAGAAACTCTGCACTTGAGCTGAGATCCCAGCCCTGTGTGTTTACTGTAAATTAAATGTAAACATAAATGTGTTTCAAGTATATTAATTTTAAATGACTCTCCTCAGAATTGCATTCACCAATGTTCAGAGGATAAGTACATTTTTTTTTTAGCTAGTCCTGGGCTTGAGCTCAGGGTCTGAGCACTGTCCTTGGACTTTCTCAAGGCTAGAGCTCTACCACTTGAGCCTCAGCACCACTTCTGGCTTTTTTTTTCTATGTATGTGGTACCGAGGAATCAAACCCTGGTCTTTGTGCATACTAGGCAAGCATTCTACCACTAGGCCAAACTCCTGGCCCCCAACAAGCACATTTTTCTAGGAGGTTTTTGGTTTGTCTGTTTGGTCTGATTTGGTTTGGTTGATTGGTTGTTTAGTTGGTTTGCCTGCTGGAGCTTGAATTCTGGGTGCTATCTCCGAGCTTTTGTGCTTAGGATAGTACTCTACCACTTGAGTCACAGCTCCCCTCACAGCTTATTAATTAATTGGGAATAAGTCTCACACTTTCCTACCAGAACTGGCTTTGCACTACAATCACAATTGTCAGATCTCAATCTCCTGAGTAGCTCCGATTACAGGTATAAGCCACTAGCACCCAGCAGAGGCTTTCTAATCATACAGAAATTAGAGTTGAGGGAGATGAAAATGAAAGACAGCCTAAGCTACCATGGAGTTTGTAGTCCATGGAAGAAATGATATTAAGGAACATGACAAATGATCATGATACTTGCAAAGCAGGTTGAGTTAGAGGAGGGAAACCCTAAAAACTAAGGAACCTGACTTCTGGAAGGAACCATTCACAGTGTTAGAGGGAAAAGAAACATGTTTCCTTCTTACCCTAAAGTTCATGACTGAAGCACCGATAATGAAAGACAGACAAATAGGTTTATTGAATATACATTTACATGACTTTGAGGCCGTCAGTTTTCTTGAGAAATAGGAACTAAAAAAATGAGTAAATGTAGGTGAGTTCGTGGTTTAGAGATGACATCTCATGTTAATGCCTAGCCTGATCTTCAGTCCCTTAGTTCAAGTTCTACCTCAGCATTCTGATTAGCATGAACTACAGACTTAGGTCCCCACAATATGGATTTTTTTTTTTTGCTTAGGTTTGATGAGGAGTTAGTCTGTGGTGGAAAAGTGTGAATGAAGGTCAAAAGGAAATGGTTTCATGGTGATGAACTGGGAGGAATGGAATGAGACCTGTTTGTTCAGGTTCATCATTTTGGCTCCATCCTAGAGATAAGACTAATTCTTTTCCTCTGGACATAGGAGGAAACTTCTGGTTTGAGACACCTATGACTTGCTTTAGGGGAAAGGACAGAGGAATGGTCACAGTGACCTTCTTGCTTCTGCTGTTTTCTCAACTGCCAAGGTGCCATATTTTGGGACAGTATGTCATAGACGCTGTTAATGAGGTTTAAGCTGATACCCTCTGGAAATGAAGTAATCTAGTTCTCTGTATTGGATTCAAGTTATATCAAGATACCAAAGTAAACTACTGTGTTTTCTTCTATCCAAGGGACAACTTACATAAAATATAGGAAGGAACAAAGACCCCCACTGTGTTGTTGAAATATACCCCAATGAGGACAAGGACTCAGCCAACCACAGTGCTTACCTAGCATAGAGTAGAATCCATTTCTCTCTCTCTCTCTCTCTCTCTCTCTCTCTCTCTCTCTCTCTCTCTCTCTCTCTCTCTCTCACACACACACACACACACACACACACACAGAGGCATCTGTTTGAGACCCAAGTGTCACAAAAGTCAATGGTATACTTGGGTTCCTGCAATTCAAGACATAGTTTCCTGGGGCACTTGAGCCACAGTACATAGTGGGAATAACACATGAGTTCATTAGTACTGATATTGTATGGACCACAACCATGGCTCCCCCATTATGCCATAAAGTCTCTCTCATTATGCCAGAGAAGCTGATGGTAAATTGCCTCAGAGCCTTCTCTCTCCTGCTGCAGTGTAGCTGTTAATGGGATCCCTACTACCATGAGTTTCTTTTTTTTTTTTTGCCAGTCCTGGGCTTGAGCTCAGGGCCTGAGCACTGTCCTTGGACTTTCTCAAGGCTAGAGCTCTACCACTTGAGCCTCAGCACCACTTCCGGCTTTTTTCTATATATGGTACCGAGGAATCGAACCCGGGTCTTCATGCATGCTAGGCAAGCACTTTAACCACTAGGCCAAACTCCCGGCCCTACCATGAGTTTCTTATCTAGCTGTGTCCACTTTTTGGGGGGCACAGTTTCAGTGTGTGCTGCATGTCTTCCTTGGGCTACCTCAGAGCCACCCTTCTCTCTCCCTGCCACTCTGCCCTGTGTCCAAAAGAGAAGGCTAAACACTACAGCTGCCCTAGCCAGGCTCCCATACCCAGAGCTTTGGGTTGAGCTCAGCTAATTGGAACAGCAGGAGAAGGTGCAGAGAGAAGGAACATTCCTTATATTCACTGTGAGCTAGGGCTCCATCAAATTTCAGAAAGTTCTCCTTGCCTCTTCATACCTGTGTTGCTAGCCCAAGGATACTTTACTATTCCTTAGCTCTGTAAAGTCATTAATTTGAACACACTTGTCAGGCAGCACTTTGTCACTTGAGCCATGCCCCTAGGTCTTTTGCTTTAGTTATTTTTCTAACAGGATCTTGCACTTTTGCCTGGGCTGCCTGGATCCTGATCCTCCTATCTCCACCTCCCACATAGCTGAGATTACACATATGCAACATGACACCTTGGCCTAGTATCCTCATTTCGTGTTGCTGTTTTCTTCCTTGGGCCCAGAATAACATAAAGTCTTTCCTCCAGGAGTCCCTCAGCTCCCAGGCAGACAAAAAATGTTAAACAATGTCACCTATCAATCCCAATCAACACAGGTATTCTTGTTACTTCTAGAAAAATGAAGATTGAGCTTTTTCTAACCAGGTTAGAGATGAAGAAAAGCAAAGAATAAGCTCTTAGTATGATATCTAAGAGGGTGTTGGGATCAGCAAGAAATTTGATTATGTCTGGGGAAAGCAAGGCTCTCTTACAGCTAATAGATACCTTGGTGTAGTGTTTCATTCACACAGTCCCAACTTCCAGAAACATCCTGGAACTAGAGGAGAAGAAAGGACTGAAATCTTGTATCTGATAAGCAGAAAAGATGATAAGAAACTAGCACGTCGGAAAGTCCCAAGTTAGTTTGATTTCTTTCAGCTTTTCACAGAGGAAAAGAAGCAAAGGTGAGATGTTTATTTTCAAAGCAAACAACATATTTCTTATGACAATATCTCTACTTAATGGCCCTGTCGTGTCTAATAACTTGGGAGATAAAATACGTTTCTTTGATCTGAGCTAGCCAAGAAGAATGACAGCTGGCAGTCTGCACAAAAATTTTAGTGCCTTGTCTAATTGTGTTGACTTCTCATTATTGGAAAGTCTCACAACCAGTAGATGATTTTTTAAAAAAACATTATCAGATTATTAACCCTTTCCTGGCTCCCATTTTCCAACATCCACTTGAGGTGGTTGCACCTATTTGAACCTGTAAGTCACCTGGGCTGATTTTTAATTAACTTTGTGATTTTCATCCAACAAGTAGAGACCAGACCATTTGCACATAAGGTTCAATCTAAAAAATAGAAAATTTAAAATAAAAACACTTTAGTCTTGGTGCCTGTCAAGAAGGACTCACTATTGAATAAGAAAAATGACCACTCTAGCCTGACACAGTGGCTCTTGCCTGCAATACTAGCTACTCAGGAGGCTGAGATCTGAGGATCCCAGTTCAAAACTAGCACAGGCACTAAAGTCAGTGAGACTCTTATCTAACAGAAAACCAGAAGTGGCACTGTGGCTCAAGGGGTAGGAAGGCAGCCTTGAGCTGAAGAGCTCAGGGACAGCACCCAGGCCCAGAGTTCAAGCCCCACAACCAACAAAAAGAAAAGATGGCCACTCCAGTGGCTAATCCTAGCTACTCAGTAAATTAAGATCTGAGGATCACAATTGAAAGCGAGACGAAGCAGAGAAATCCATGGTACTCTTACCTCCAAATAACCACAAGGAAAATGGAAGTGCCTCAAAATGGTAGAGCACTAGACTTAAACAAAAGAGCTCAGGAATTGATCCCAGGCTCTGAGTTCAAGCCCTACAACCAACCACACACACACACACACACACACACACACACACACACACACACACACACACACACACAAATAGCTTCCCCAAAGGCAGCGCAGTCTCTTAACAGCAGTTTTTGACAAAGTTCAGAGCTATCAAAATCATCTGAAGGTCTTGATGAAGTGCAGATTGCTGATCTCCAAAGATTTAGAGGGAAGACCAGAAAATTGCAACCCAATTAGAAAAGTCTACGAGAATCTTTATCTCCAATTAAGCAGCAAAAAGCTGGAACTACAGGTAGGGCTCAAGTGGTAGAGCGCTAGCCTTGAGTCAAAAAGACAAGTGAGAGCATGACACCTTGAGTTCAAGTCCCAGAACCAGCATTAAAACATAATAACCATAGGAGATGTCCCAGGAGATGCTGGCACTATAGAGGGACTACTTTTTATTAAATATTTTATTCTTGTTATAAAGATGATGTACAGAGGGTTACTATTTCATAACTCAAGTAACGTGTTTATTTCTTTTTGGACAATGTCACCTCTTCCTTTGCTTTCTCCCAGTTTTCCTTACCTGTGACTGCCCACAAGTTGTATAGTTCATTTTCAACATAGTTTCTTTGGAGTATCACTCCTACATTCATTCATCCTTTGTTAAAGTGGCCACATTTGATGGGGAGGATTATGTGAGCTAAAGTGGGTAGAAAGTCCAGGGCAGTCAATGGCTGGGCTTTGCTAATTAGCTATCTATATGAACTGTTGATGTGGAAGGTACTAGGCAAGCTATTGGGTGGGCTAGGGAAAGGAAGGAGGCCTTCTAGGAGAAGGCATGAAGGAAACAGGAGAACAGACAACTCATCTAGGGGCTAATCAGCCCTCTCCTCTGCCAAGGAAGACTGTTTAACATTTTCCTCTTGAGGCAATGGTTTCCAAAAGATGTAACTGTGACCCCCCCAGAAGAAATACATTTCACATTGTGATCTTGAACACAAACATGCATGTGTTCTAACACAAAACAGACTTTTTCTTTACTCTCTGTGATGCACTGTAAGACTTTCTGTCTTATTGAGTTTTCAGTATATTGATTGCACAACTTGTTAATATTAGCTTACTTACTCAGATTCTGTGATAGGTTCCACACAGGGTACATCTAAGTCTGGCTTACAAAGACATTTAAATCAGGATTGAGCTGGTGGAGAGAGGAGACAGGGAAGTTTTCTAGTAATATCCAACTCATGATTGTTTGCTGTGTTTCAGGCTCAGCTAGAAAATCCAGTGAAATTCCAGATAACTACACACACACACACACACACACACACACACACACACACACACACACTTGTACATTTAGCTTGTTTTATCTTCATTCCAACTCTCTGAAATTTGACTCACTTAATCTATGCATAACTCATTGAAATACGCAAGAGTGCCTTTATCTCTATCCCATTTCAAGATGAGGCTGTGAGCTGCCAGTCAGCACTCCATGGCAGAGCTGCAACTCAGACTTAAGCACACATCCCCTAAGTCTGTGTTGATAGCCATTCTGGTAAGCAACCTTTTGTGCAGGTAACCTTCTGTGCGGATGGATTACAGACTAGAAGTTTCTCTTTGGAAAACCTGATGGTGACCCATCCTGTTGAAACAACAAATACCAGACAAATTCCTACACATTGGGCAGACCTAAAAAAAATCCATTCATTTCTTAGTGAAGTATATGCCATTTAGTTAAATTACTTAAATCACTTGTTTGTACACTTGACAGATGTCACAAGCCCTTGCCCTACTCTGTGCCCAGCTCTAGGCTGCAGTGGTCTTAACATCCAGGGCTGGAGGTGTGATTGGGGAGCCCAGGGGGAATCAGGTCCCTCCAAGTTCTCATGGACTCTGCTGTCCAGTCCATTCAAATCCTTTTTTTTCTTTGAAGAAACAAACACCAGGACTCTCTCTAGTTCTTTTTTTTTCCCCTGGTCCTGGGCTTGAGCTTGGGGTCTGGTATTTGTCCCTGAACATCTTTGTGCTCAAAATTAAGACTCTACCACTTGAGCTACAGCACCTTTTCTGGTGTTTTGTTTCATTTTGTTTTGTTTTTCTGAATAGTTTACTGGAGATAAGAGTCTCGTGGACATCCCTGCCCAGTCTGGCTTTAAACTACAATCCTCAAATCTTAGCCTCCTGAGTAGCTAGGATTACAGGCATGAACACTGGCACCAGCTTCTCTCTTTAGTTCTTACTTCTCCCTCTCTGGAGTTTAGACATGTAAAATGCAGGGCAAGCAGGATGACTTAGACTGAGTATTAATAAAGTGGCTGATTTGGTTGCAGTAGCTCTGCTATGAGAGATGACAGAATACTGTCTAGAAAGCCCTGTTAAGTACATTATAGTCCTGTTTTTAGCTCCATCCTACTGATTTCTGCCTTTCAGGATATTCTGCAGCTGGCTTTGCTGACCAGGAGCTGCCTGACTCTTAGGAAAAGACTCAAGTATCTAAGCCTAAGCTTAGCTACATTCCTTCACACAACTCCCCAAGTGCACTCTCTCCAGTGCAAGTCTCTTCTCTCTGAACAGATGACCCGCGCTTGGGCTCTGGTTCCAATCTATTATGCTGAGTTAGTGTTCTAAAGCTGTAAAGCCCACTCGCTATGCTTTAGTATTTCCCCCATGAGCTTCTTATTCTGTGTGCTCATTTTACTCAGAATGCTGGATTTCTTTCCAATAATTTCTTTATGAATGATAAAATCTTGGGCTTTGAGCCAGACGGACCTGCAGTTGAATTCTAGCTCTACTACCTACTGGCTATATGCCCTCACCCAGTGACTTAATCACATGAGCCTCATTTCTTCAACATTAAGTATATGTAAAAAGCAGCAGAGGAGCACCCCAGCTCCCATGTACAGTGCTTATCTGGCTTGTGTGAGGTACTAGGTTTGATCTCCAGCATTACAGAGAGAGTAAGAGAAAGAAAGATCAGAGACCAATTAGGCCAGATGATCACATGCAATGTCATAACCTGGACTAAATCACAGGGTTAAACAAGGACATTAGTGAAAAAAACAAATGAGATCCAAATAAAGCATGTAATTAGGTTACAAGTGTCATACCAATATTAATGTCTTTTAGCAAATGTTCTTGGGTTAGAATGCCAAATGCTAATCTCAGGGGAAGGTGGAAAAAACCTTTGGGAGCTCTCGGTGCTATCTTTGAATTTTTCTGTAAACTTAAACATATTCCAAATTTTTAAGAAAAGGTGGTTTGTTTGTTTAAAAAAAGGAACTTGGGGGGTCAGGAGTTTGATCTAGGGGTAGAGTGCTTGCCTAGCATGCACGAAGACCCGGGTTCGATTCCTCAGTACCACATACATAGAAAAAAGCCAGAAGTGGTGCTGAGGCTCAAGTGGTAGAGCTCTAGCCTTGAGAAAACCTGAGGACAGTGCTCAAGCCCTGAGCCCAAGGGCAAAAATAAATAAATAAATAAATAAATGGAACTTGGTATCAAACCAATAAATTCTTGAAAAATAAATTATTATTTTCATCATTATTTCATGATGGCCTCATTTATTTCTCACAGTAACCCCATGAGAAAGAATCAATTATCAGCCTGGGATTCGAATTTTGAAACTGAGCCACAGAGAGGGGAAATAAGTACCTAAGTTCAGCCGGGCATGGTGGCTTACGCCATCCTAGCTACTCAAAGGCTCAGATCCTGGTTCAAATCCAGCCCAGGCACTAAAGTCATGAGACTCTTATTTACAATTAACCACTAGAAAATTGGAAGTGGTGCTATGGCTCAATGGGTGGGGCCTTGAGCTGAAGAGCTCAGGGACAATGCCCAGGCCCAGACCAAGCCCTACGACCAGAGGACTGCTTTTGAGCACATAATGGGATGTATCTGAACCCCTATCTCATGCCATCAATGCCTGGCATCTCCAATTCAAAGTAGATACCATTCAACAATTGCTTCTGAACTTTGCCCTTCTAAGCACATAGTAGGTTTGTCCCTCTTCTCCCCTGATCAATATGGAGAGTGAATGTGACGTATTCTTTTCAATGATCAAAAACTGATGTGTGCAGACTTAATTAACACTGTGAAAACATCCAATTCCTCTTTTCCATTGGACACAATGATCACAAAGAGAACAGCAGCTGTTCACTCAATCTGAATTCATTTCTGACCACAAATGTGAACCATCCCCCAGTTAGCCCATGTCCTATACAAAACAACAGTGAGAAGAAACCTTTTTGTGATTATTAAACCACTGAAGCTATAGGTTGCTAATTATTGTAACCCGTGTTGCCTATTCTGAATTGTACAACAAGTATACGACATGATTGTTATAATTTTGGCTTCCTACAATTCAACAAAGGAAGTTAAAAGTAAGTATTCATCCCAATGTATGTCCTCCATTTGACAAATCCAGACACTTAGCCAAAGTCATCCCACTGGAAAGTCATTGAGTCTTGATGTCAGCCTGGCTTTAAATCTCTAAATCTGCCTATTTATAGCATGGCTCACAGCCACAAGCTATACCATTCAAGATGAAATCAGGGTGGCAAGTTGGACCCTTGAGAATTTTCTGGAAAGGGAACTGTGCTCAAAAGAAGTGGTGACAAGAATGAACTTACTTTGTTCTCTTTCCATCTCTGCCTCTCACATCTTGCTTTGCTTTTTCATAAATTTAATATCTGAAACCTCACACCAACCATGGAAGTGATGTGAATGTTTTCAGGAAACATGTGCTGGGCACATGATCTTGGCTTAAACTCTAGTGCTTTGTTAGATCTGTATATTTTTTTCAACCAGACAGATGCTTCCACTGCCCTGCATCTCGATGAGTGTTGTGTCTTCATTGTAAGTTTATTTTCCAGTCTTTCCCAAACTACATCTTATTCTTTCCATGGCCCCAAACAAGCCATTTATCTTGGCTAATTTCATTTGAAGTGGGAACATAAAACTTACATCCTGTGTCTAACTCAAAAGACAGGTGTAGGTGAAAAGCTTCTCTCAAACCCGGTGGAACACTGTACTGTTCGCAATTATCTAGCAATTTACCCATGTGTTCAACAGCAAACATTTATCCAGCACCTACTGTATACTATTGGGAGTAGGGGGGACTGGGATAGGAAGTATATGTGGTATTAAGTGTGCCCTCAAGGAGGCAGTATGCCATCATGGTTATGAGTTCAGGCAATGGTGTCAGAGCACTGGCATTCATTTTACCTTGAGTCCTTAGATGGTGATGAGATTAATATATACAGCAAAGCACTGTTGTATGGTTTAAATGAGACTGTGTCTTAAAAGTGTAGTATTGATGGGGTGGTGGAGGCGAGTAAATGTCTAAGGATCAATGTGATTAGCTTGGAGCTTGGTGGTGTTTGTTAGGAGAAAGTGAAAAGCATGAATGTCTGAGTGAATGCAAGAGTGAAGATAAGGCTCCTCATCATAGATCCCAGGAAGGACTCTATCGCCCAGAGCCCCTCCAACTATACAAGTGGCCTCAAGGGTCAGAAGAAACCAGGACATTTGTCTCCTCCAATTGTGTTGTATCTAGCTAGACCCTCCAATACAGGCAAACAAGTGTTAACATGGCTAGAAGGGAGAGGCCAACACATAGAATGCCAAATACAATGTACAGCATGGGAGCTGCATATCTACATGTACGTGTATATCTCCCTTGCCCAAGGGTAGCCATTCCAGCCAGCCTTCCACTAGGCTACCTCTTTATCTGAAAGACATCTCACTCCTCTGAGCTTTGATTCCTTATTATTGATGTGTACAAGTACTGGCTTCATCTTGAACTCAGAGCCTGGGTGCTGTCTCTTAGCTTTTTTGCTCAAGAGTGGTACTTTACCACTTGAGCTGCACCTCCACTTCCTGCTTCTTTTTTTTGTAGGTGGAGTGTTGGTTATGGGGCTTGAACTCTGGGCCTGGCTGCTGTCCCTGAGCCCTTCAGCTCAAGTCTAGTGCTCTACCACTTTGACCCACAGTGCCACTTCGGTTTCCTGGTAGTTAACTGGAGATGAGCCTCAGGGACTTTCCTGCCTGGGCTAGCTTTGAACCATGATCCTCAGATCTCAGCCTCCTAAATAGTTAGGATTATAGGTGTGAGCCACCAGCCACTTCCTACATTTTTTGCTGGTTGACTGGAGACAGGAGTCTCACATATTTGCCTGCCTGGACTGTCTTCAAACCACAATCCTCAAATGTCAGCTTCCCAAGTAGCTGCTATTATAGACGTGAGACATTAGTGCCAGGCATATTTGTCAAACCAGGATCATACTCTAATGGAGTTATTATATCCCTAGTTGTCAGATTGGGAAACTAAGGCCTGAAGTAATTCTATAACTTCCCCATAACTGGTGAGGGGCTGAGCTAGCATCTGACCTCATGTTGCCTGGCATGTAAGCCCATGCTCCCTCCACCTCACTGTTAGGAGATATTGGCTTATCTCCTCATCCTTCCCTAACCTCACTTCAAATACTTCTAAATCCAAAAAGACATGGGGAAGGGAAAAAGAAGCCCAATTTTTAAAACCAGTTGAATAATTAGACAGAGAAAAAAAAAAAGCTTCGGGCCGGAAATACATTTCACCACCCCATTGCTGAATCTGTTTAATGTATTTTGAACCAGCTTAGCTCAGCTAGTTAGGAAACAGAGCAGGAGTTTAAACTTTAAAACTAGCAGTAAGGAGCTTCTCCATTGGTGTGGTTCAAAGATGTCTGCCCTAAACCTTTGCTTCCCACAAGAGGTGTGGTGAGGTCAGCATCACCTCTGACTTCATCTGGGGTCCTTGGAAGTAATAGAAGAGAAGTCAGGAAGGCAGAGGACCTGAAGAAAGCATTGCGTCTGAAGCCATTTATTTCCATAATCAGCACTTTTCATCTTCAAAGGCCTTTACAAGCCATAATTCATCTTCACAACACCCCAGTTCTGGGTGTACAGCGTTGTCTGGGTTTTATAGGCCAAGGTGTCCCAGGGGAGGCTTTTGGATGGTGAATGTACCCTGGATACTTCCTCAAAAGGGACAGTGAAACCACCTCTTCTCACCTGGCTGACCAGGCCCCTGTATCTCAAATCCCAAACCAAATATATTTGATTAATCTTTAGAAAATGATTCCTGATGTAGAGGAGGAAAAGTGTATTGACAGGGAACAAGAAAGAAGACCTAAGGATAGATTACATGTAGAATGCAAACCCTAATGCCATTTATGTTTCAATTTGTTGGCATTCTGAGTTGTGAATGTTAGTTAAATAATAATAATAAGTGATAGTTATATATGATTATTTAGAACTTCCAAGGGCCTTTCCTATGCAGTAGCTCAGGTAATCCTTACAATAGCTATTTTAGTCCATATATATTTTTTGTATACTTTGTACAAGGCTGTGAGTGGAGAAGTGAAGAAGGCAGCTGTAGAGCTGTCCTCACTGTGCATATAATCTGCCTTAAGACTTTCTAGTGATGAGATAAAATTACTATTTCTCCTTGTCCCCCTGTTTTTTTCTTTTGGTGCTGGGACTTAAACTCAGGGCTTCATGCTCTCTCTTATCTTTATTTGTTCAAGGTTGGCACTCTACTATTTGAGTACTCTACCTTTAGTTATACATTTTGCTTGTTACTTGGAGATAAGAGTCAGATTTGAGCCTTGAGCGTCAGATCTCAGCCTCCTGAGGGTTATAGGGGCAAACTACTGGCACCCAGCTACCTGCATAAAAAATAAAACAGATAGGTGGTAGAACAGAGGTTTAGAACAAAGCTGGGAATCTGTGGTCTGTCTAAGTACAAAAATGCTCATTCCAACATTGTTAAAAGTGGCAAAGGCACCAATGGCTCTGAAATTCTCACTGATAACTACAGTTCAAAGCCAGCCCAGGCAAAAAAAGAAAGTTTGTAAACTCCTATCCCCAATTATCCATCATAGCTCAAAGCCCTGAGTCCAAGCCAACTAGCGCATATGCTCTCTCTCGCTCTCTCTCTCTGTCTCTCTCTGTCTCTCTCTCTCTGTCTCTCTCTGTCTCTCTCTTTGTCCTCTGTCTCTCTGTCTCTCTGTCTCTCTGTCTCTCTCTCTCTCTCTCTCTCTCTCTCTCTCTCTCTCTCTCTCTCTCTCTCTCTCACACACACACACACACACACACACACACACACACACACACACGAAATCAAACCCATGTATCCATTGACTGGGAAACACATAAGTAAAATGTGATTGAAATGAATATGAAATTTTACTTATGCCAAAAGGAAAAAGTAAGTCAAATTATCTATAAAGAAACATCCTGTCGGGCCAGGAGTTTGATCTAGTGGTAGAGTGCTTGCCTAGCATGCACGAAGACCTGGGTTCCATTCCTCGGTACCACATACATAGAAAAAAGCCAGAAGTGGTGCTGAGGCTCAGGTGATAGAGTTCTAGCCTTGAGAAAGTCCAAGGACAGTGCTCAGGCCCTGAGCTCAAGCCCCGCCCCCCAAAAAAATCCTGTCACTTCTACAAATGTAAAAAGCACTACATGGTACTATATGCTGTATTTACCTATGTGTGAATAAATC
This sequence comes from Megascapheus bottae, assembly GCF_031878675.1. Lineage (NCBI taxonomy): Eukaryota > Metazoa > Chordata > Mammalia > Rodentia > Geomyidae > Megascapheus > Megascapheus bottae. The sequence goes on from NC_143511.1 coordinate 82,160,008, forward strand.
CACAGAAGATAGATGAAAAGGCCACACATTAGAGATCCAGGAGTAGGGGCTTGGGAGTCAAGATTATGAATTAAGGGAAAGAGACCAAACCTTGAGCTGGGCATGCTAGATGGAGACATAGGGTTCCATAAACCATGGACCTAACAGATCAGTTTGTGTTTATGTATTCCAGCATCTCTCTACAACTAACAACATAGAATGCATATATCCTCTGCTCATTTCCAGGCTGAGTTCTCTTCCTTCGGTCTCTGTGTTTAAACTGCCTTTCGAATTTGAACCAGCCAAAAAAAAAAGTCTAAATGAAAAACACGAATAAAAAAGAGCAAAATTTGAAACCAACTTAAAAAGTGAGCAGTGTCTGTTTGGGCTGCACATGGGTGCTGTCATGTATGTGTGTGACAGCAGAGTCCCAGCACAGACGAGCCAGGAGCCAGCCCTTCCTCGGCCAGGCCCGTCTCATGGGCCAGATCAGCTACAGTGTCCCCAGTGCTGTGGGACAGCCATGGAAATCATAGTTGGAGATTGCCCACAGAACCTTGTTTACCAACTCCGCAAAGCCACACTGCCTGCCTGCATTTTGGGTTCCTGCCATGACATGATCGATTCTTACAGATACATTTCTCTAGAAGTTGAGTTGTGCCAGGCAAACCATGCCAAAGCAGTCTCATTTCCATGTGTGGTCTGAGTGGATTGGGGAGACTGCAGGCAGAGGGATTCAGGATTTCCCTTGAGATGTACATCTAACCTGTCTTTCTGGGCTCACACCAAGGGCTTCACATGACCACCAGGACAGACTGGGAACTCAATGAGCTCAACATGCAGGACACCCAGGCATCCAGTCCCAGCCAAGCCTCTCATCCTTCTGTGTTGATACTGTCTCCTTTACTTCTCCCTGTCAGTTTGATACCATTGCACTTCTACCTTTGCAAGCCTCGCATTTCTACAGGGGCTGCCGCTGTAGCCACCAGCTTGTTTTCCCTTGCCTTGTTCTCATAATTAATCTTTTACTCGGGTTTGAGGCTCAGCTCAACTTTTATCAATCCACAAGACTCCTTTCTTTTGCTGTTACCCCATGTGAAAAGAATGGACATAGATCAGAATGACTTCCTATGTGCAAAGTATATGAGGTTGGATCTAGTTGTACCTAGAAATTCAAAACTATTCCAAGTTTGGCTGAAAGTAGTTGTGTACACCTGCAATCCCCAACTATTCAAGAAGATCTGGAATTTGAAGCCAACCCAGGCAAAGTTAGCAAGCCCCTATCTCAGAAATAAAATAAAAACAAAAGATCTAGAGGCATGATTCAAGTGGTAGAGCATTTGTCTAACATAAGTGAGATCCTTGGTTCAATTCTCAGTAACACACACACACACACACACACACACACACACACACACACACACACACACACACGTGCGCACGGGCACAGCGTGATGTTCAGATCTTTAAGGAATATGAAGGATCTCCTCATGATAAAACCCATTAATATTTCTGCAGGAACATCAGGAATGAAGACCGAAGGACTGAGGATATAACTAAGGATAGAGTACCTGCCTGGCATGGGTTCAATCCTGAGTACCACAATAAACAAAGTAAATTTAAATGAAGACTACAAATAGTTTCAGGTCAAGTCAGGTAAGGTTTTGTGCTTTTGTTTTGTTTTTGTAGGTTGTGGGGCTTGAATTTGGCCTAGTTACTGTCTCTGAGCTGGTAGCTTAAGGCTAGCATTCTACCACTTTGAGCCACAGTGCCACTTGCAATTTTCTGGTGATTAATTGGGGATAAAAGTATCACAGGGACTTTTCAGCAAGGGCTAGCTTTGAATCATGATCCTCAGATCTCAGCTTCCTGAGTAGCTAGGATAATAGGCATGAGCCACTGGTGCCTGATTAAGGTTTTGGCACTAAACTAAAAGAAAACGTTGATCTTGTTTTACAGGGCACTTAGTATTCTAGAATTATGAACCTATGTATTTATTGTTATCATTATTATCATTAATTCCACCTTTGTTCTACCAACATAACAATAACAGACAGTCTTTAGGACTATCATTTATCATTCAGTAATCATTATACAAAGCAATGACATAAATCACCTCATTCTGAGGCCCCCATGAAGTGGCACCTCCATCACCTCCCAAGCATCTAGGAAAACTGGGATTTGAACTCACAGCTGCAGCCTTGTATTGTGGTTGCTCAATGCACTTTATACATTATAGCATGTATCTCCTTTGACCACAACTCAGTCTTGATGGCCTGGAGCTCATCCATCTCTGCCTATGGATGCTCAAGTGAAATTCCCGTGTACAGGAAGGTACCATATGTACTGGAGTGTGTTCTGGGGTTTGAACACAAGGCCTCATGCCATCACTTGGCCTTTCTTTAATTTAATTTTTTTTAAATTTGCCAATTCTGGGCTTCAACTCAGAGCTTAAGTGCTATCCTTACTCTTTTTTGCTCAAAGCTAGCATTTTACCACTCTGAGCCACTGGGCCATTGGTGGTTAAGTGGAGATCAGAGTCTCACAGACTTTCCTGTCTGGGCTGGCTTCAAACTGTGATCTTCAGATCTCAGCCTCTTGAATGGCTAGGTTTACAGGAATGAGCTACCACTGCCCAACTTAACTAAACTTCTTATTGAAGTATAACATACACACAAGAGAATGCAAAAATTACAAGTAATAATTCCAATAACTTTTTTCAGAGGGAATATATCTGTGCACTATTTTCCCATATCAAGTTAATCAATAGCACTCTATACTTGTCCTTCACAAGACAAGGATTTCCCAGACTTCTAGTATCATTCATTCATTTTACTTGTTTAGCATTGTGCCTAGCTTCTTTCACTCAACATTATATTTGTAAGATTAATTTATATTGTTGCATTTTGAAATTTTTTCTCATAGCAATATGATTGCCCGAATGTAAATTTAACATAATTTATTCATCCATTCTACTCTCAATTAATATTTAGATCATTTCTAATTGGGCAAAAGTGAAAAAAGTTGCTATGAACATTTTTTATTTTCTTATAGTAAAATATACTTAACATAATTCAGATGAAGTTTTTGGTACATCTGTCTTTATTGCATGTTGGCACAACAGACAGGGTCAGAGCGCCCAAGCGTCAGGGGATATTGATGACACAGGTCCTGAGTTGCTTAATGAAAACAAAATTGTATCCCATTTATATCATCACTCTCTCTGTCTCTCTCTCCACAAATCACCACTATAGAATCATATCTTATCTGAATTTTGCTGTCAAAATTATCTTAAAATGTTTTATATTTAAATTTCAAAAGTGTGTTTGGGGGTGCCGGGAGTGTGGCCTAGTGGCAGAGTGCTTGCCTAGCATGCACAAAGACGCGGGTTCGATTCCTTGGTACCACATGCATAGAAAAAAAAGCTGGAAGTGGTGCTGAGGCTCAAGTGGTAGAGCTCTAACCTTGAGAAAGTCCAAGGACAGTGCTCAGGTGTTGAGCTAAAGCCCAGGACTGGAAAAAAAAAAAAAGTGTGTTTGGGGCTTCTTTCTATAAAACTGTATGTAAATGTTTATAAGGAGATATGTTTAATGGCTGTTCTGAAGACCTTCATAAGATTAAAGCTTATCTGTTTTTCAATTTAATATATATACGTAAAATTTATCATTTTAGCTATTTTTATTTTTTTTTATTCTTTGTGGAACATAAGACTTGAACTCTGGGCCTATGAGCTCTTCAGCTTGAGGCTACCGCCCTACCCCTGGGACCACAGCCCCACTTCTGGTTTTCTAGTGATTAATTGGAGATAAGAATCTCAGGTTCTTTAGTTCCTGAGTTGGCTTTGAACCTTGATCCTCCGATCTCAGCCTCCTGAGTAGCTAGGATGACAGGCGTGAGCCACCGCGCCCAGCTTGTTTTAATGGCAAAGATTGGGAGGGCTACAGTTTGAGGCTAGCACACACAAAAGTTAATGATGCCCATATCTCAACAAACAAGCTGTATGTAATCAATAAGGACTTGAATTCATGCTGATCACAGACAAAATCTAACTTGATTCTACCAGAAAAATAAATGCAAGCACAAGTCCTCAAGTTTAAACCCCAGTTCCACAAGAAGGAGAAGGAGAGGGAGAGGGAAATGGAGAGAGGAGAAACCGAAAGGAAGAAAGAGAAAAGGAAAGAGAGAAGAGACAGAAAGACAAAGAACAAGAGGTAGAGAAAGAAAAAGAGACAGAGAGAGAGAGAGAGAGAGGAAGGAAGGGAGGCAGGGAGGGAGGGAGGGAGGGGGGAGAGACAGGGATTAAGAAAGAGAAAAAGGGGGCTAGGAGTTTGGCCTAGTGGTTAAAGTGCTTGCCTAGCATGCATGAAGGCCCGGGTTCGATTCCTTGGTACCACATACATCGAAAAAAGCCGGAAGTGGTGCTGAGGCTCAAGTGGTAGAGCTCTAACCTTGAGGAAGTCCAAGGACAGTGCTCAGGCCCTGAGCTCAAGCCCAGGACTGGCAAAAAGAAAAAAAAAAGAAAGAGAAAAAGGGAGGAAGGGAGGAAAGAAAGGAGGAGCCGGGAGTTTGGCCTAATGGTAGAGTGCTTGTCTAGCATGCACGCAGACCCAGGTTCGATTCCTCGGTACCACATACATAGAAAGAAAAAAGAAAAACAGAAGTGGTGCTGAGGCTGAAGTGGTAGAGCTCTAGCCTTGGGAAAGTCCAAGGACAGTGCCCAGGCCCTGAGCTCACACCCAGGACTGGCAAAAAAGAGGGGGGTGGAGGGGAGGAGGAGGAGGAGGTGGAGGAAAAGAAGAGGAAGAAATGTAATAGTTGTATATATCATGGAATACTGTGCTGTATTCCGATATAGGTATACAATATATAATGATCAAATCAAGGTAATTTAACATTTTTCACCATGAATATTTATCATCTCGTTGTGTTTGAACATTCAAAATCTTCTCTTTTAGTTATTTGGAAATATACAGTGAATCGTTGCTAACTATAGTCAAGTTCCTGTGCCGTATAGAAATACTTCTGTCTGAGAATGTGGCTTAGTGGCAGAGTGCTTGCCAAGCATGCATGAAGCCCTGGATTTGATTCCTCAGTATCACATACACAGAAAAAGCTGGAAGTGGAGCTGTGGCTCAAGTGGCAGGGTACTAGCCTTGAGCAAAAGAAGCTCAAAGGCAGGGCCTAGGCCCTGAGTTCAAGCCCCAGGACTGACAAAAACAACAACAACCTTATTCTTTTTCTCTAAGTACATTTTGGTACCACCCTCTCTCCCTTCTGCCCTTCCCTGACTCTGCTTTCCTTTGTCCTACTCTGGTACTCTCCTAGATAAGATCAGCTGGGTTGGCTTCAATGAGTGGGTGAGAACAGTTTATCTTTCTGTATGTGGCTTGTTACACTTAACACAATATCCTCCAGGCTGATCCATGCTAATCATGTTTAAGTCTACAGTTGCATTAGGTACACTCATCTCTCCATCTTCAGATTCTATCATGCCAAGCTAAAGCTGCTTGCTACATACTGACTCTGCACTGCTCCTGGCCCCTACTTTCTGTATGAATCCTGTTTATCTTATGATCTGTGTGAATTGCTGTTTATCTTCTGATAGTTTTTGAATTTACATTTGTGTTAGGAAAATACTTAGAAGCAAAATGGCTGTACCAAGTGGGCATGTGGTCAACTTGGAAAAATGATGCCCAACAATTTTCTAAAATGATTATGCTACTTTACCCTCAAAATGTAAGTGTCTGCTGCTCAATAGCAGCACCTACACTAGATGTTACCATGCATTGGAAGTTCGCACTTGTAATTCTAGCTGCTCTGTAGGCTGAGATTTGAGGATCGAGGTTTGAAACCAACCCAGGCAGAAAAGTCTGTGCGACTATTATTTTCAATTAAACTCCAGCAATCCAGAAGTGAAGGCATGAGCACCAACCTTAAGAAATAAAAATAAATTAAAAAAAAATAAAGCCAAGCAAGTATGCAAGTCCCTGAGTTCAACCTCTAGTACCTGTGTGTGTGTCTGTGTCTGTGTGTGTGTGTGTGTGAATATTTCCAGATTTTTAAATGGTAGTACTCTGCTGTGGATGTGACTTCTATCTCCATGATACCCAGTGATGTTGAATACTCTTTCCTATGCTTATTGGCTATTTGGACTTTTTGCTTTCTCTCAAGTACTGGTAAAAGTTAGATTGGACTTTGTGCCTTTTTCTTACTTTTTTAAAAATAGGATTTGATATCTCTTCATTTGATAAGCTTATTCCAAATATTCTCTCAGTTTGTGGTTTGTATTTTTTTTACTTTTTTAAAATAATGTCTCCCAAGGAACAAAAGCTCTTAATTTTTTTTTTTTTTTTGCCAGTTGCAGGGCTTGAATTCAAGATGTGGGAGCTGTTCCTGAGCCTCTTTGTGATCTACCAAATTGAGCCACAGCTCCACTTACAGTTTTTGAGTAGTTAATTGGAGATAAGAGTCTCACAGGGCCTGGAGTTTGGCCTAGCGGGAAGAGTGCTTAGCTACCATGCACAAAGACCCAGGCTCAATTCTTTGGTACCACATACATAGAAAAAGCTGGAAGTGGTGCTGTGGCTCAAGTAGTAGAGCTTTAGCCTTGAGACAACCCAAGGAGAGTGGTTAGGACCTGAGCTCAAGCCCTGGAATTAGCAAAAAAAAAAAAAAAAAAAAAAAAAAAAAGAGTCTTAAGGGATTTTTCTGCTCATGCTGACTTCAAACCACAATCCTCAGGTCGCTGCCTGCTGAATACCTAAAATTACAGGGATGAGCCTGGATGCAAGGTCTTAATTGCTTTTTTTGTTTATTTGTTTTGATTTGTTTTTGTCAGTCCTGGGTATGGAATTCAGGGCCTAAACACTATTCTTGGGCTTTTCTCAAGGCTAGTGCTCTACCACTTGAGCCACAGCACTACTTCTAGCTT